>NC_135807.1:136272875-136452875 GCF_964213995.1 Mustelus asterias
CCAGCAATGCTATTAATGCATCCCAGTGCAGTGCTAGTCTCCCAATGTTCCTGGGCCTCCCCCTGCTAAGGCCTGTTAAACATGGTCTTGGCAATGCATCGGAATCACTTTATTTTGAGAAAAGTAAATTCCCTCACCTCAACATGACAATTTATCACACAGAAAAAGAACAAAATGTTCCTTTTACCATGGCCTCGCATGGTCCAACTGTGGTAAGAGCCACTTGGCAGGGTAACACCACATCGAAATAATGCACAATAGATGGACATTTTTAAGGAAGAGGGTTCGCTTTCAAACAAACATTCATTGGATTCTCAGTGGGAGTCGCAGTTGAGAATTTACACATCTGTGTCACATTGAGGGTAAATTTGGGATGCTCACAGGCTTGGGCCATGCAAGCCCTGCTCACCAATTCCTAGCAGGGAAGATGGTCGGAATGGGGAGATGGAGGTTCCAAACTGGTCTCACGCTTACTACTGGCAATCAAAGGTGGTCAGAAAACCAGCGACTCTGGTCTCTGCTTTACGGTCATTTAAAAGGTGAATGTACCATCGCAATCGAAGACTGGCAACAAGACATAGGCAGAGCTTCAGGTTTTTAGGTGTTCAGATCACCAACAACCTGGTCTGGTCCCCATGCCGACACTATAGTTAAGAAAGCCCACCAATGCCTCAACTTTCTCAGAAGATTAAGGAAATTTGGCATGTCAGCTACGACTTTCACCAACTTTTACAGATGCACCATAGAAAGCATTCTTTCTGATTGTATCACAGCTTGGTATGGCTCCTGCTCTGCCCAAGACCTCAAGAAACTACAAAGGGTCGTGAATATAGCCCAGTCCATCACGCAAACCAGCCTCCCATCCATTGACTCAGCCTCCACTTCCCGCTGCCTCGGAAAAGCAACCCGCATAATCAAGGACTCCACGCATCCCGGACATTCTCTCTTCCACCTTCTTCTGTTGGGGAAAATGATACAAAAACCTGAGATCACGGGAACAACCGACACAAGAACAGCTTCTTCCCTGGTGCCGTCAGACTTTTGAATGGACCTACCATACATTCAGCTGATCTTTCTGTACACCCTAGCTGTGACTGTAGCACTATATTCTGCACCCTCTCCTTTCCTTCTCCCCTATCTACTCTATGAATGGTATGTTTTGTCTGTATAGCACACAAGAAACAATGCTTTTCTCTGTAGACCAGTTAGGACGGAGATGAGGAGACATTTCTTCACCCAAAGAGTGGTGAGCCTGTGGAATTCATTACCACAGGAAGTAGTTGATGCCAAAACATTGAATGTATTCAAGGGGTGGCTGGATATAGCACTTGGGGTGAATGGGATCAAATGTTATGGGAAGAAAGCAAGATTAGACTGTAGAGTTGGATGATCAACCATGATGGTGATGAATGCAGGCTCGAAGGGCCGAATGGCCTCATCCTGTTGATTCTATGTTTCTATGCAAGCCAATACATGTGACAATTATAAATCAAATCAAATCAAAAGATTCAGTAAGGAAAAGGAGGAAGTATGATTGAGAAGGAAATGTGCTTATCCACTTCCTGATGTGGAGATGCCGGCGTTGGACTGGGGTGGGCACAGTAAGAAGTCTCACAACACCAGGTTAAAGTCCAACAGGTTTATTTGGAATCATGAGCTTTGATTCTAGTTTCCCTGCTGCATCCTCAGTTCCCAAATTCCCGGACTAGAGTTTTCCACTCGGCACTCTGTGAGTGCTGATCCGTTGTTGCCACGTCCCATCCTGATCTCCATTCTGCTCAGCTGCTGGTGATGGGCTTCTGCTGCTTTCTAGTGAAAGCGAACTTCATCCCTTTCCCTGGCAACTGCCCAAGACTGAACCAGACAGTCCGCAACCGTGGAATGATATTTGATGCTGAGTCTGACTGGGGCGGCACGGGTGGCACAATGGTTAGTACCGTGGCTTCACAGCTCCAGGGACCTGGGTTCGATTCCCGGCTCGGGTCACTGTCTGTGTGGAGTTTGCACATTCTCCCTGTGTCTGCGTGGGTTTCCTCCGGGTGCTCCGGTTTCCTCCCACAGTCCAAAGATGTGTGGGTTAGGTTGATTGGCCATGCTAAAATTGCCCTTTAGTGTCCTGAGATGCGTAGGTTAGCGGGATTAGCGGGTAAATGTGTAGGGATATGGGAGTAGGGCCTGGGTAATCTTTCTGCACTGTAGGGTTTCTATGATTTCTATGATTCTATGAAATGTCTCCTCACCTCTGTCCTAAATGGTCTACCCCGAATCTTCAGACTGTGGCCCCTGGTTCTGGACTCCCCCACCATCAGGAACATCCTCCCTGCATCTATCCTGTCTAGTCCTGTTAGAATTCTATAAGTCTCTATCTGATCCCCCCCTCATTTGTCTGAACTCCAGCGAAAACAATCCTAACCTAGTCAATCTCTCCTCATACATCAGTCCCGCCATCCCCGGAATCAGCCTGGTAAACCTTCGCTGCACTCCCTCGAGAGCAAGAACATCCTTCCTCAGAAAAGGAGACCACAACTGCACACAATACTCTAGCTTTGGCCTCACCAAGGCCCTGTATAATTGCAGCAACACATCCCTGCTCCTGTACTCGAAACCTCTCGCAATGAAGGCCAACCTGCCATTTGCCTTTCACAGGTTCCTTAGTCTCAATTACTGTTCTGTGCAGAGAACATTTCTTTCAATAAACTTGATGTGGGTTAGCTTGAATCTACACGTGCAAACCACATATTTTCTTTTTGTTAAAACCCATGACCCCTAACAGGGTTAGGACATTACACATCCTCTTTACAAAGCAGTTTCACACAAACCTCAGGACCTCTGTTTTTAACTTTGGTCACTCTCCCATTGTCCTCTCCTGCTTCTCCACTTACAGCCAGGAATATCTATATTAACCGCTGTCTTGCCTGTCTAAGGGAATCGTTCCCTGTGCCTATTACTGTCATTAGCTACGTTGCTGGATCACTAAGCCTGAATACATACAGCTACGTTTACCTTTCGGTTCCAGTTGGCTGTGCAGAATTGGTGACCTTTTAACTCATTATAAAGGCAAATAATCTCTATTAATGAGAATTCAGACACTTAATGCTTTCAGAATCGCCTATCTCTGCTGCTGCCTCGCAGCGCCAGGGACCCGGGTTCAATTCTAGGCTTTGAGTGATTGGCTGTGTGAAATCTGAACGTTCTCCCCGTGTCTGCGTGGGTTTCCTCCGGGTGCTCCGGTTTCCTCCCACAGTCCAAAGGTGTGCAGGTTAGGTGGATTGGCCATGCTAAATTGCTCCTTAGTGTCCCAAAATGTGCAGGTTAGGTGGATTGGCCACACTAAATTGCCACTTAGCGTTCGAAGATGTGTCGGTTAGGTGGATTGGCTGTGCTAAATTGCCCGTTAGTGTCCCAAGATGTGTAGGTTTGTCGGATTGGCCATGCTAAATTGTCCCTCAGTGTCCAAAGATATGTAGGTTAGGTGGATTGGCCATGCTAAGTTGCCCCTTAGTGTGCAAAGATGTGTAGGTTAGGTGGATTGGCTATGGTAAATTGCCATTTAGTGTGCAAAGATGTGTAGGTTAGGTGGATTGGCCATGCTAAATTGCCACTTAGTGTCGAAAGATGTGCAGGTTAGGTGGATTGGCCATGCTAAATTGCCATTTAGTGTGCAAAGATGTGTAGGTTAGGTGGATTGGCCATGCTAAATTGCCATTTAGTGTGCAAAGATGTGCAGGTTAGGTGGATTGGCCATGCTAAATTGCCATTCAGTGTGCAAAGATGTGTAGGTTAGGTGGATTGGCCATGCTAAATTGCCACTTAGTGTCGAAAGATGTGCAGGTTAGGTGGATTGGCCATGCTAAATTGCCATTTAGTGTGCAAAGATGTGCAGGTTAGGTGGATTGGCCATGCTAAATTGCCATTTAGTGTGCAAAGATGTGCAGGTTAGGTGGATTGGCCATGCTAAATTGCCATTCAGTGTGCAAAGATGTGTAGGTTAGGTGGATTGGCCATGCTAAATTGCCACTTAGTGTCGAAAGATGTGCAGGTTAGGTGGATTGGCCATGCTAAATTGCCATTCAGTGTGCAAAGATGTGTAGGTTAGGTGGATTGGCCATGCTAAATTGCCACTTAGTGTCGAAAGATGTGCAGGTTAGGTGGATTGGCCATGCTAAATTGCCATTTAGTGTGCAAAGATGTGCAGGTTAGGTGGATTGGCCATGCTAAATTGCCATTTAGTGTGCAAAGATGTGCAGGTTAGGTGGATTGGCCATGCTAAATTGCCATTCAGTGTGCAAAGATGTGTAGGTTAGGTGGATTGGCCATGCTAAATTGCCACTTAGTGTCGAAAGATGTGCAGGTTAGGTGGATTGGCCATGCTAAATTGCCCCTTAGTGTGCAAAGATGTGCTGGTTAGGTGGATTGGCCATGCTAAATTGCCCCTTAGTGTGCAAAGATGTGCAGGTTAGGTGGATTGGCCATGCTAAATTGCCATTTAGTGTGCAAAGATGTGTAGGTTAGGTGGATTGGCCATGCTAAATTGCCACTTAGTGTCGAAAGATGTGCAGGTTAGGTGGATTGGCCATGCTAAATTGCCATTTAGTGTGCAAAGATGTGCAGGTTAGGTGGATTGGCCATGCTAAATTGCCATTTAGTGTGCAAAGATGTGTAGGTTAGGTGGATTGGCCATGCTAAATTGCCACTTAGTGTCGAAAGATGTGCAGGTTAGGTGGATTGGCCATGCTAAATTGCCACTTAGTGTCGAAAGATGTGCTGGTTAGGTGGATTGGCCATGCTAAATGCACAGGGTTATGGGGATAGGGCAGAGGGTGATCCTGGATGGGACACGGGTTTGGAGAGTCGGTGCAGGCCCAGTGGGCCGAGTGGCCTTCTTCTGCACTCTATGCAGAAGATTCAATGACTCTTCCCCTCCCCTTCTCCCCACGCCCACCAGTTTCTACAATTACCTTTGAAATATTGAAAACAAAAAAGACATCCACAATTCCTCCCAACCCGATGCTAGGTTACCTGGGTCTGAACCATGATAAACACTGAAACCTTACAGCAACAATACCTTGCATTTATGTAGCATCCCAAGGAGTGTTATCAAACAGATTTGTCAATGAGTGACACAAAGACATGTGGCCAATAGCTTCAACGATGAGGTAAGTTTTGAGGAGTGTCTTAAAAGAGGTTAGTGATGGAGAGAGATGGAGATGTTTAGGGAGGGAATTCCAAAGCTTGCAGGCCAGGCAGCTGAAGACGTGGCCAAACGTGGTGAAGGGAGTCTGGAATGTGCAAGGGGCCAGGGGAAGAGGAACTCCGAGGTCTTGAAGGCTTGTAGAGCTGGAGGAGATGACAGGTAGAAAAGGGCGAAGACAAGAAGGGATTTAAAAACAAGGATTAAAATGTTTCAACCAAGCTGTTGGGGAGAGTTACAGAACAAAGAGATCAAGGGGTACAAGTTCATAGCTCCTTGAAAGTGGAGTCACAGGTGGATAGGGTGGTGAAGAAGCCTTTTGACATAGTTAATTTCATTGGTCAGAACATTGAATACAGGAGTTGGGACGTTTTGTTGAAGTTGTACAAGACATTGGTAAGGCCACACTTGGAATACTGTGTACAGTTCTGGTCACCCTATTATAGGAAGGATATTATTAAACTAGAAAGAGTGCAGAAAAGATTTTACTCGGATGCTTCTGGTACTTGATGGTTTGAGTTATAAGGAGAGGCTGGATAGACTGGGACTATTTTCCCTGGAGCGTAGGAGGCTTAGGGGTGATCTTATAGAGGTCTATAAAATAAAGAGAGGCAGTGATCAGCTAGATAGTCAACATCTTTTCCCAAAGGTAGGGGAGTCCAAAACTAGAAGGCATAGGTTTAAGGTGAGAGGGGAGGGATACAATAGGGTCCAGAGGGCAGTTTCTTTCACACAGAGGGTGGCACAGAGGGTGGTGAGTGTCTGGAACAAGCTGCCAGAGGTAGTATTAGAGACAGGTACAATTTAGTCTTTTAAAAAGCATTTAGACAGTTACATGGGTGAGATGGGTATAGAGGGATATGGGCCAAATGCGGGCAATTGGGACTGGCTTAGTGGTAAAAACTGGGCAGCATGGAGAAGTTGGGCCGAATGGCCTGTTTCCATGCTGTAAACCTCTATGACTCTATGACTGTAAGGGCTTGCTAGATCAGAAGCCCACGTAAGTCAGCAAGCATGAGAGCGACATTACCGCAAAACCTGTGGCTCTGGGATGGTGAGAGGACAGGGTCAGCCAGGCTGATTCCCACTCCCATTTGCTAAGGAGTGACTCCAGCCAGAAAAAGTCCGTACATGGATGTCAGGAATGGTCAGACCCCATTTGGAGTATTGTGAGCAGTTTTGGGCCCCATACCTAAGGAAGGATGTGCTGGCCTTGGAAAGGGTCCAGAGGAGGTTCACAAGAATGATCCCTGGAATGAAGAGCTTGTCGTATGAGGAACGGTTGAGGACTCTGGGTCTGTACTCGTTGGAGTTTAGAAGGATGAGGGGGGATCTTATTGAAACTTACAGGATACTGCGAGGCCTGGATAGAGCGGACGTGGACAGGATGTTTCCACTAGTAGGAAAAATCTAGAACCAGAGGGCACAACCTCAGGCTAAAGGGACGATCCTTTAAAACAGAAATGAGGAGGAATTTCTTCAGCCAGAGAGTGGTGAATGTGTGGAACTCTTTGCCGCAGAAGGCTGTGGAGGCCAGATCATTGAGTGTCTTTAAGACAGAGATAGATAGGTTCTTGATTAATAAGGGAATCAGGGGTTATGGGAAAACGGCAGGAGAATGGGGATCAGCCATGATTGAATGGCGGAGCAGACCCAATGGGCCGAGTGGCCTAATTCTGCTCCTATGTCTTATGGTCTTATCAGGCTTAGTCATGATGTTCCTGCAGAGAAAATAACCGTCCGGTGTACAGGTCGATTCTAGTGAAAAGTGGGTGCTCACATGTAGCAGGGAACCAGTAACCTTCAGAAACAGGAGGCAGGAGCAGCAAAACACACCAGCGAGGCGCTGACAGAGAGAGCTATAATTCCTCCTAGGTGTTGAGTTTTTGTAGTGTTGATGGTCTGGCTCTTTCTTTAATTGATATTCATGCTGTGACAGCCATGTTGGGACGCTGCGTTTTGCTGTTGCTCCCACTGGGGTTCAGGAGTCCGTGAATCAGTGAGCCAATGTCAGTGAGGCACTGAGAAAGGTTAGCAATCCCCGTGTTCTTTTCTAAGAGGGGATATCTGATTTAATGCCATAAAGATATATTGTGCAGCGGTAAAACTCCAAGAAATGGAAAGCATTGTATTGTTGAATTCCATTTACAGAGTTTCTCATGGGCACCAAGAACTTAAGCAATCTCCAAACTGCCCTAGAATTCCGTTTACATGGAAGAGGCCCTGAAATCTTCTCTTCTGTGTGTTTGCGTGTGTGTGTGCGCGTTTGTGTATGCCTGTGTGTCTTATGCATTAATGTGTGTGTCTGTGTGTACGTCAGTGCCTATGTGTATACCTGTGTGTGCGTGTATGTGTGTGTCTGTGTACTTCTGTGCCGGTGTACGGCTGTGTGTGCGTGTATGTGTATGTCTGTGTGTGCGTGTATGTGTATGTCTGTGTTTGCGTGTATGTGTGTGGCTGTGTGTATGTCTGTACATGTGCATGTGAGTCGGTGTTTAAAGTTTAAGTTTATTTATTAGTGTCACAGGTAGGCTTATATTAACACTGCAATGAAGTTACTGTGAAAATCCCCTAGTCGCCACACTCCGGCGCCTGTTCGGGTACACTGAGGGAGAATTTAGCACGGCCAATGCACCTAACCAGCACGTCTTTCAGACTGTGGGAGGAAACCGGAGCACCCGGAGGAAACCCACGCAGAGACGGGGAAAATGTGCAAACTCCACGCAGACAGTGACTCAAGCTGTCCCAAGGAATTGAACCCGGATCCCTGACACTGTGAGGCCGCAGTGCTAACCACTGTGCCACCATGTGTGTGTGTCTATGCATGTGCGTGTGTGTATCTGCGTGGGTGTGTGTGTGAGTGCGTGTGCATATGTATGTGAGAGAATGAGTGTGTCTGAGTGTGAGTGAGTGAGTGTGTCTGTGTGTGTGAGTGTGTCTGTGTGTGAGTCTATGTGTGTGAGTGATTGGGTGAGTGTGTGTGTCTGTGTGTGTGTGTGTGTGTGTGTGTGTGAGAGTGGTGTGCGTGAGTAAGTCTGTGTGTGTGTGAATGAGTGAGTGTGTGTTTGTGAGTCTGTGCGTGTGGGTCAGTGAATGTGTGTGTGTCTGTGTGTGTGAGTGAGTGAGTGTGAGTGAATGTGTGTGCGTGAGTGAGTGTGTGTGTATTTGTGTGTGTGAGAGAGAATGAGTGTGTCTGTGTGTGTGATTGTGAGTGAGTGTGTGTGTGAGTGATTGGGTGAGTGTGTGTGTGAGAGTGTATGTGTGTGTGTGAGTGTGCGTGCGTGCGTGTGTGTGTGTGCGTGAGTCTGTGTGTGTGTGTATGTGAGTGTGTGTGTGTGTGTATGTGAGTGTGTGTGTGAGTGATTCTGTGTGTATGTGTGAATGAGTGTGTGTGTGAGTAAGTGAGTGAATGAGTGTGTGTGTGAATGAGTGTGTGTGAATCTGTGTGTGTGAGTGAGTCTGTGTGTGTGAGTGATTGGGTGAGTCTGTGTGTGTGTGAGTGTGCGTGCGTGTGTGTGTGTGCGTGAGTCTGTGTGTGTGTGTATGTGAGTGTGTGTGTGAGTGATTCTGTGTGTATGTGTGAATGAGTGTGTGTGAGTAAGTGAGTGAATGAGTGTGTGTGTGAATGAGTGTGTGTGAATCTGTGTGTGTGAGTGAGTGTGTGTGTGAGTGAGTCTGTGTGTGTAAGTGATTGGGTGAGTCTGTGTGTGTGAGAGTGTATGTGTGTGCGTGAGTCTGTGTGTGTGTGTATGTGTGTGAGTGAGTCTGTGTGTGTGTGTGTGTGTGTGAATGAATGAGTGGGTGTGTGTGTGTGTGTGTGTGAGTATTTGAGTGAATGAGTGTGTGTGTGTGAATGAGTGAGTGTGTGTGTATCTGTGTGTGTGTGTGATTGTGAGTGAGTGTGTGAGTGAGTCTGTGTGCGTGAGTGATTGGGTGAGTCTGTGTGTGTGAGAGTGTGTGCGTGTGTGTGCGTGAGTCTGTGTGTGTGTGTGTGAATGAGTGAGTGTGTGTGTGAGTATTTGAGTGAATGAGTGTGTGTGTGAATGAGTGAGTGTGTGTGTGAGTGTGTGCGTGAGTATTTGAGTGAATGAGTGTGTGTGTGAATGAGTGAGTGTGTGTGTGAGTGTGTGTGAGTATTTGAGTGAATGAGTGTGTGTGTGAATGAATGAATGTGTGCGTGTGAATCTGTGTGTGTGAGTGAGTGTGTATGTGATTGAACGTGTGTGAGTGAGTGTGTAAGTAATGTTTGAGTGAATATGTGGATGTGTGTGTGTGTGAGTGTGAGTATGTGTGTGTGTGTGTGTGAGTGTGTGTGTGTGAGTGTGTGTGAGTGTGTGTGTGTGTGAGTGTGTGTGTGAGTGTGTGTGTGAGTGTTTGCGTGTGTGAGTATTTGAGTGAATGAGTGTGTGTGTGAATGAGTGAGTGTGTGCGTGAGTATTTGAGTGAATGAGTGTGTGTGTGAATGAGTGAATGTGTGCGTGTGAATCTGTGTGTGTGAGTGAGTGTGTGTGTGTCAGAGTATCTGTGAGTGTGTGTGACTGTGTGTGTGAGTGTGTTGCACTAATATCTGTCACTCAGTTCTCTCAATGCTAAAGCAGGATGTCTCTAAAGTGGTCGGCGATGCTCTTTCCAGTGACTTGAATCTATGCAATGAACCCTGTTCACTGGGAACAATTCAGCACATCCCCCTCCCATCTCTGTCCCCCCCCCCCTCCCCACCCTATCTCTGTCCCCCCCCCTCCCCACCCTATCTCTGTCCCCCCCTCCCCACCCTAACTCTGTCCCCCCCTCCCCACCCTATCTCTGTCCCCCCCTCCCCACCCTATCTCTGTCCCCCCCTCCCCACCCTAACTCTGTCCCCCCCTCCCCACCCTATCTCTGTCCCCCCTTCCCCACCCTATCTCTGTCCCCCCCTCCCCACTCTATCTCTGTCCCCCCCTCCCCACCCTATCTCTGTCCCCCCCCTCCCCACCCTATCTCTGTCCCCCCCTCCCCACTCTATCTCTGTCCCCCCCCTCCCCACCCTATCTCTGTCCCCCCCCTCCCCACTCTATCTCTGTTCCCCCCCCTCCCCACCCGATCTCTGTCCCCCCCTCCCCACCCTATCTCTGTCCCCCCTTCCCCACCCTATCTCTGTCCCCCCCCTCCCCACCCTATCTCTGTCCCCCCCTCCCCACCCTATCTCTATCCCCCCCTCCCCACTCTATCTCTGTCCCCCCCCTCCCCACCCTATCTCTGTCCCCCCCTCCCCACCCTAACTCTGTCCCCCCCTCCCCACCCTATCTCTGTCCCCCCCTCCCCACTCTATCTCTGTCCCCCCCTCCCCACCCTATCTCTGTCCCCCCCCTCCCCACTCTATCTCTGTTCCCCCCCTCCCCACCCTAACTCTGTCCCCCCCTCCCCACCCTATCTCTGTCCCCCCTTCCCCACCCTATCTCTGTCCCCCCCTCCCCACCCTATCTCTGTCCCCCCTTCCCCACCCTATCTCTGTCCCCCCCTCCCCACCCTATCTCTGTCCTCCCCCCTCCCCCTCCATGAGATTGCCTTTCCAGCACACAAACACACACAATGTAAATGTAAACATTCTAAGCTAAGATTTGCATTCTGTCTCTCACTGTTGCAAAGCAGATTAAAAATAATTTCACACCCTCTGTCCACGGGGCTATTGTGTGGTCACAAGGTGACAATACTCATCAAAACAGTTAAACCTGCTTGTGGGACATGTGACTTTTAGGCCTCTTGCTAACTAATCGTCACCTTTGACCTTCTGCTGGGAATAGATTTGGGAACTCTTTTATTTTTAAACTCTGATCGAGAGTATTTTCCTCCCTACATTTTATCTCTGTTGACCTCTGGGCCTCCTGCCGAGGGGGTTTTAATCCTTCTCACTTCTTTTCTTCATCTCTGTGCCATGTGGCTGACCCCCTGCTGCTGCTGGCTGGCTGGGGTGGTGTTTGCTCTGCTGCTACGTGACCTGGAAGATCCAAACAGCAAATAACATCTTTTGATCAATGACCCAACACGGTTCTTTTTTGATTCGGAATCTACAACTGCTGGCTGAGACAGTAACTGTTCCCTCCCCGTTCGGTTCCTTGCTACTTAAACGGTCCCGCTTGTTAAGCTGCTTTAAGAGCTGTTATTGGGTGAGTGAATGGCCAGAGTGTGGCCAGTGAATAGTGAACATCTCAATGGGTGAGGGCTCAGTTGCGATGTCCACTTTATGCAGACATAATGGACCTTTTGTTACTTTTGTGTTGGAATCCGGGAGTCCCTAATCCTGGCAGGTTAGGCATCAACGGGCAGCAACCACCTGCATTTGTGTAGCCCCTTTTATTGTAGCAAAACGTCCCAAGACATTTCACAGGAGTGATTATCATGCCGAATTTGAAAATTAGCCACGTAAGGAGATATGAGGATGGGGTAACAAAAAGTTGTGTGAACGGTTTGAAACTAGGATTTATGGGAGGAGAGGGGGTTGGAGATCAAGTTTTAGGAGGGAATTCCAGTGGTTAGCACTGCTGCCTCTCAGTGCCAGGGATCCGGGTTCAATTCCCGGCTTGGGTCACTGTCTGTGTGGAATCTGCACATTCTCCCCGAGTCTGCTTGGGTTTCCTCCGGGTGCTCCGGTTTCCTCCCACAGTCCGAAAGACATACAGGTTAGGGTGCGTTGACCATGCTAAATTCTCCCTCAGTGTGCCCGAACAGGCGCCAGAGTGTGGCGACCAGGGGATTTTCACAGTAACTTCATTGCAGTGTTAATGTAAGCCTACTTGTGGCGCTGATAAATAAACTTTTAACTTTTAGGCGTCAACGGACAGCAACATTTGGCCTATTGAGTCTGCACTGAGTCTGCGACAGAGCATATTACCCAGTGTCAGCCCCACCCTATTCCCATAACCCCACACATTTACCCCACTAATTTCCCCAACCTACGCATCTTGGGGCACTAAGGGACAATCCACCTAACCGTCATACCTTTGGAGACTAAGGGGAAATTTAGCATGGCCAATCAACCTAATCTGCACATCTTTGGACTGTGGGAGGAAATCGGAGCACCCGGAGGAAACCCACGCAGACACGGGGAGAATGCGCAAACTCAACACAGAAAGTTACTTGAGGCTGGATTTGAACCTGGGTCCCTGGAGCTGTGAGGCAGCAATGCTAACCACTGTGCCACTCAAGGCTGCCTTCTGTGTTGTAACCCTCTCTCTTGGTGCATTTAATTCAGGAATAGGCCCTTTGGTGTCACGTTCTACTTTGATCAGGTGGGAAAATGTTACATTCTATTCCAACAGCTAGGACAGTGCGTCGCAACCCAAACTTTGGCCAACTTCATCCAACACTGAGGACTGAATGGATAAATCATATCCTGGGACACAGGACATGAAGACAGCATGTTTCCAAAAACAAGATTTATCACAGTAGGAGATTGGATATGGACGGGATCCCAGCACCATTTCATCATCTGCTGGGAGATCAGATTCCTGCTCATACTGTGACCACAATCGGAGAAATGGTCCAAACTTGTTTTTTGTTATCTTTAGCAGAGAATTCCATTTGAATTGACACAAGCTAGAGTCTCTACAACAAAACCACCCTCTGTGTGGCTGATAAAACCTCATGGAACAGAGATACAGCAGCATGTCACAACTGAGATATCCCAATTGAATATATTATATACATATTGAAACACTACTTGTGGAGACTGCGTTGTGGATTACGTGGAATGTACAGCACAGAAACAGGCCATTTTGCCCTACTAGTTGGTGCTTATTCTCTACACAAGTCTCCTAATACCCCTATTCACACAAATCCATCAACAAATCCTACTGTTCTTTTCCCCTGAATGTATTTATCTTGCTTCCCCTTAAATTTGATTTGATTTGATTTGATTTATTATTGTCACATGTATTAGTATACAGTGAAAAGTATTGTTTCTTGCGCGCTATACAGACAAAGCATACCGTTCATAGAGAAGGAAAGGAGAGGGTGCAGAATGTAGTGTTACAGTCATAGCTAGGGTGTAGAGAAAGATCAACTTAATGCGAGGTAGGTCCATTCAAACGTCTGATGGCAGCAGGGAAGAAGCTGTTCTTAAGTTGGTTGGTACGTGTCCTCAGACTTTTGTGTCTTTTTCCCAATGGAAGAAGGTGGAAGAGAGAATGTCCGGGATGCGTGGAGTCCTTGATTATGCTGGCTATTTTTCTGAGGCAGCGGGACGTGTAGACAGAGCCAGTGGATGGGAGGCTGGTTTGCATGATGGACTGCGCTACATTCATGACCCTTTGTAGTTTCTTGCGGTCTTGGGCAGAGCAGGAGCCCATACCAAGCTGTGATACAACCAGAAAGAATGCTTTCTATGGTGCATCTGTAAATGCTGGTGAGAGTCGTGGCGGACATGTTGAATTTTCTTAGTGTTCTGAGAAAGTAGAGGCGTTGGTGGGCTTTCTTAATTATTGTGTCGACATGGAGGGACCAGGACAGGTTATTGGTGATCTGGACATCTAGAAATCTGAAGCTCTCGACCATTTCTACTTCATCCCCGTTGATGTAGACAGGGGCATGTTCTCCTTTGCACTTCCTGAAGTTGATGACAATCTCCTTCGTTTTGTTGACATTGAGGGAGAGATTATTGTTGTCGCACCAGTTCACCAGATTCTCTATCTCTTTCCTGTACTCTGTCTCATCATTGTTTGAGATCCGACCCACTACAGGGTCATCAGCAAACTTGAAAATCAAGTTGGAGGGGAATTTGGTCACACAGTCATAGGTACATAAGGAGTATAGTAAGGGACTCAGCCTTGTGGGGCACTAGTGTTGAGGATGATTATGGAGGAGGTGTTGTTGCCTATCCTGACTGATTGTGGTCTGTGAGTTGGGAAGTCTAGGATGCAGTCTAGGAGGGAGGTGCCAAACTCCAGGTCACGGAGTTTGGAGATGAGTCTTCTAGGAATAATGGTGTTGAAGGCTGAGCTGTAGTCAATATATAGGAGTCTGACATAGGTGTCCTTGTTACCTAGGTGTTCCAGGGTTGAGTGTAGGGCCTGGAGATGGCATCTGCTGTGGACCTGTTGTGGCGATAGGCAAAATGTAGTGGATCCAGGCAATCTGGGAGGCCAGAATTTATTTGTGCCATGACTAACCTTTTGAAGCACTTCATAGTGATGTATGTCAGAGCCACTGGACGATAGTCATTAAGGCACGCTGCCTGGCTTTTCTTTGGTACCGGGATGATGTACAAGTCTCAACCACTCGTTATGGCAGTGAGGTCCACACTCTCACCACTTTTTGGGTGAAGAGGTTTCTCCTGAATTCCCAATTGGATTTAATAGTCTGTCTCATATTGATGCTCCCCTGTCTTGAGCTCCCCCACGCTTGGATATATTTTTCTGGAGGTGGAGCGTATCAGTTTCTGGATTTTATTTCCTGTGTGCTGGCCAACATTTCTCCCTCAACCAAAACCATCACAAGCAGATTAACCTGCTGTTCACCCAGCTGCTGTTTGTGGGATCTTGCTGTGCTCAAGCTGGTACTTACATTCGCCTGCACAGGCACAAGAAACCCATCAGGGCTGTTCCTGCTCTCCCGACATTGCTTCCCCACGCTGGGAGAGTTAGTACTTCTATCCATGACCATGCGACATTAGCTGGGGTTGTAAGTCCCAGATAGGGGTGCAGTCAACAGATTTCCCACCCTGGGTCACCGTGGGCTAAGTTTTACAGGCCACCCGCAGGTGGGAAAACAGCCGCGATCTTGGACTTACCTGGGTTTGGATGATTCCTCTTCCTCCCAGTCCACCTGCAATACCGGAAGTGGCCACTAATCCTGGGGTGGCACATGGCAGTTGGCCTCCGGTTGGCCAGCAGCTCGAAAGGGCGGGAAATTCCAACCCCGATTCGCCCCAAGACTGGAAAATTCCACCTGAGGTCAACGGACCTTTGCATGGACCTGTCCTGCCCGTTACGATTCCCATGGCGGGCGGGTGGGAAAAGTCTGCCCCGTGTGTCTCCTTCTTAAGTATATTCAGTGACTTTGGTCTCCACAGCTTTCTGTGGTACAGAATTCCACAGGTTCACCACCCTCTGAGTGAAGAAATTTCTCCCCATCTCTGTCCTAAATGGTTTATCCTGTATCCTGAAACCGTGACCCCTTGTTCTAAACACCCCCAGCCAGAGGACACAACCTCCCTGCATCCAGTCTGTCCAGCCCTGTCAGAGTTTCATACATTTTGTTTCTAACTCCCTCTCATTCTTCTTAATTCCAGTGAATACAGGTCTGGTCTACCCAATCTCTCCTCATATGACCAATCCTGCCATCCCAGGAATCAGTTTGGCGAACCTTCGCTGTTCTCCCTCTATGGCGAGTATATCCATGATGTGGAGATGCCGGCGTTGGACTGGGGTGGGCACAATAAGAAGTCTCACAACGCCAGGTTAAAGTCCAACAGGTTCATTTGGCAGCACTAGCTTTCGGAGCCTCAGGTTCCTTCATCACCTGAAGAAGGAGCTTGAGGCTCCGAAAGCTAGTGCTGCCAAATAAACCTGTTGGACTTTAACCTGGTGTTGTGAGACTTCTTACTGGGTATATCCATTCTCAGATAAGGAGACCAAAACTGTACACAATACTCCAGATGTGGTCTCACCAAGGCCCTGTATTGGGACTGTAGTAGTGCCCAAGGAATGGTGTGCTGTGTGGAGTATTTGTTCAGCACTTGTCTCCTTCTTGGGTTCCTGTTGTTTGCCCTGATGGCGTAGTTCCATTGTTACGACTCTTCCTCGCCCTTGACCCCTCTCTTCATTGCTCCGTCTCTCTCGTTATCTCCTTCCCATTCTTAGAATTTTACTGATCCCCGTTCAATTAGTGTTTAGGAGCCAATGCATACAAACACAAAATAGACAACTGAAAGTAAGTGATTACAGGGCATGTTGAAATCAGTTTGATCAAATCTGTCAAAAGCAGTGGCTGCAATTGCAAAAATAAGGCAGCAAGAATTAGTGGTTAGCACTGCTGCCTCAGAGCACTGGGGACTCGGGATCAATTCCAGCCTTGGGTCACTGTCTGTGTGGAGTCTGCACATTCTCCCCGCGTCTGATTTGATTTGATTTATTATTGTCACATGTATTAACATACAGTGAAAAGTATTGTTTCTTGCGTGCTATACAGACAAAGCATACCATTCATAGAGAAGGAAAGGAGAGAGTGCAGAATGTAGTGTTACAGTCATAGCTAGGGTGTAGAGAAAGATTAACTTAATGCGAGGTAGGTCCATTCAAAAGTCTGACGGCAGCAGGGAAGAAGCTGTTCTTGAGCCGGTTAATACATGACGTCAGACTTTTGTATCTTTTTCCCGATGGAAAAAGGTGGAAGAGAGAATGTCCGGGGTGCATGGGGTCCTTAATTATGCTGACTGCTTTGCCGAGGCAGTGGGAAGTGTAGACAGTGTCAATAGGAGGAAGGTTTGCGTGATGGATTGGGCTACATTCATGACCTTTTGTAGTTTCTTGCAGTCCGTGGGTTTCCTCCGGGTGCTCCGGTTTCCTCCCACACTCCAAAGACGTGTGGGTTAGTTTGATTGGCCGTGCTACTTTGCCCCTTCGTGTCAGGGGGATTGGCAGGGTAAATATATGGGTTACGGGGATAGGACCTGGACGGGATTGTTGTCGGTGCAGACTCGAAGGGCCGAATGGCCTCCTTCTTGCGCTGGAGGGATTCTGTGATGTAACTTCTATTGTAAGAATTGTATATTTCAGCTGTGTATTGACTTGTCTGTTTATTCCAGGTCTCATCTCCCGCTAATACAACTCGATCGAATATCGTTAGATAAGAGCTTGTGATAAGTGTCCTGTTTTACTTCATTCACAATTTGACAATGCAGCATTTGGCCTTCTGCATCAAACCAAATGTACAACATATAAACTACCGGATATCTAATTAGGTCCACAGAGTTGTAAGTAGCACAAAGGGGTCTTTCAAAGCTTTGTACGCATGCCAAGACAGTACAATGCAGACAATTACATAAATCATTGTGATTAATGAAGGATGGTAGATTTGAGCCACTATTATCCTAACGAAGGCAGTGTTTGAAATTGTTGTCTGATGAAGCATTGAGTGTTGTCAGGTTAGGATTTGGTTAAAAGTTAGGGAGTGAACTGAGCAAACATTATTCACAATGAATGATGGTAATTAGTTTGAAATGACAGGGCAAGATGTTGTACAGTGCCAGCCGTGGCCCCGTGGGCAGTATTCTCTGGTCTCAGTCGGGTGTGGGATCCCAGGTCACTCCAGGGGCTTGGGTACAAAATCTAGGATGGTTTTCCAGTTCCTTGGTACGTGCAGAAACTCGAGTCATATGTTTTGCTTATTGGTTTTAGCGTGGAAGATATTAGCGAGACACTAAATCTAAATATTGGTGTTAATTAGCTGCTGATTCAATTATCTTCTCAACAAACTGTGACCAAGTATCTTTTAATTTTTAAAAAAGTTTTAATTTCTCTTTCTGGGTTGTTTCTTTGGAGATGCCCTCTTGGGTTGATGCAGAAGATCCTGTGTCACTCTTTCAAGAAGATCTAGAGTGTTTTCCCCAATGTGTCCTGGACAAAGGATGGGATTTTCCAGCCTTGCCTGCCAGTGGAATTTTCCAGTCTAGTCAAAGGCGACCCCTGCCCCCCCCCCCCCACCCCCCCACCCACTCTTCCTCCTCCTCCCCCATCTACCAACCCCCTCACCACAGCAGTGGAACTGATGAACCATGGAAAATGCTGTAGACTTCAGCGGGACTGGAAGTTCTCATTGGTAGCCAATGGTGAGCCGCCCCCACTGCCAAAAGACAAGGGTGGGGGAGGGCTGATTGTGGGATCTTGCTGTGCACAAATTGGCAGTCCAGTTTCCTGCATTGCAATGGTGACATCACTGGCTGTGAACCTATCACAACTTTAAGGGCTTATGTTTTACTCACATGATTGGCAATCAGCTAAATTCTCGTTGAAACATAAAAACGACACCAAAGCAGGCCATTCTGCCCATTGCACCCATACTAGCCGGAGAAGAACTATTTAGTTTAATCACACCTTCCGTCTATTGGGCTGTAGGTTACCGTACCTCCAACGATTTTTAAATTGTGATGAGTGTTTCTGCCTCTCGCACCCTTTCAGAGTGATTTCCAGATACACACCACCCTCTGCTGCCCTTGGAATAGGAAGAGATGGTGGCGCAGTGGTAATGTCACTGGGCCAGAAACCCCGATGAACACAGGTTCAAATCTCACCATGGCAGTTGGTAGAATTTAAATTTGATGAATATATCTGTAATGTAAAAATAAGTCTCGGTAATGGTGATCAGGGAACTGATTGTTATACAAGCCCACCTGGTTCACTGATATCCTTTAGGGAAGGAAATCTGCCATCCTTACCTGGTCTGACCTACGTGTGACTCCAGAGCCACAGCAATGTGGTTGACTCTTAAATGCCCTCAGGGATGGGCAATAAATGCTGGCCCTGCCAGCGATGCCCACATCTGAAATGAACTAGCAAGTCACTCAGTTCAAGGGCAACTAGGGATGAGCAACTAAACCAGTGACATGCCATGAAAGAAAATAAACCCTCCCACCAATTGCTTTTTATCTACATTGCCTGATTATTGACCTCTTTGCTAAAAGAAATAAGTTGAGAGGGGAGTGATACAAAAGTGTCCAGAGGGGCAATTTTTTCACACAGAGGGTGGTGAGTGTCTGGAACGAGCTGCCAGAGGTAGTAGTAGAGGCGGGTACAATTTTATCGTTTAAAAAGCATTTAGACAGTTACATGGTTACGATGGGTATAGAGGGGTTTGGGCCAAATGCGGGCAGTTGGGATTAGGTTTGGGGTTTTAAAAAAAAAATAAGGGCGGCATGGACAAGTTGGGCCGAAGGGCCTGTTTCCATGCTGTAAACCTCTATGACTCTATGACCCAGTTATTAGCCTCGATTCAGTCAAACAGCCCCTTCACCCCCCATCTCCAAAATGTTTACACCAGTGAACAAAACCAAAGAGGTTTTTTCAAACAATATTTATTAGGCTTGCTCATAAGTGTCCAGATCACCTACTGTCAATGCTTGGGAGACTCCAGGACAATCCTGGAGAGTTGGCAACCTTACCCATCGACTGTAATCCTTTGTTTCATGTGACTGACCCATTTTGGATCCAGCTTGACACTTTTCCTTGGATCACATGAGCTTTTAATTCAGTGATAATTCTGCCATATCATAGAATCATAGAATCCCTACAGTGCAGAAGGAGGCCATTCGGCCCATCGAGCCTGCACTGACAACAGTCCCACCCAGGCCCTAACCCCGTACATACCCTGCTAACCCTCCTGACACTAAGGGACAATCTGCCATGGCCAATCCACCTAACCATACATCTTTGGACACCTGGGAGGAAACCGGAGTACCTGAAGGAAACCCACGCAGACACGGGGAGAACATGCAAACTCCGCACAGACAGTGACCCAAGCCGGGAATTGAACCCAGGTCCCTAACACTGTGAGGCAGCAGTACTAACCACTGTGCCATCGTGCTGCCCAATATGGAACCTCAATTGTCAAAGCCTGGATAAAATCCACGAAGGCTCATCAATTCTTCTTGTTTCCAATCCCAATTCTCTTTTCCAAGATGGAGCTTGAGCGAGATGACTTCTTGCAAGCTGTGCCCAGCGTACCTTCTAATTCTATCTTTTACTCTTGTTCTATGCTTCTAAAACTTCATTCTCTTTGACTGTAGCACTATATTTCGCACTCTCTCGTTTCCTTCTCTATGAACGCTATGTTTTGTCTGTATAGCGCGCAAGAAACAATATTTTTCACTGTATGCTAATACATGTGACAATAATAAATCAAATCAAATCAAATTAATGGTGCACTAAGGCAGACTTTCATCTGTTTCCACAGCTAATAGTTCCCAGAACAGGTCGCTAGTTTGTTGCCAGAGATTTACATAGCTTGAGGGATGCATAATTACTGGGTCCATCGCTTTCACCTGTATTAAACAATGATACAACATTAGTAGTCTTCGAGTCCTCCAGCATCACAGCTGTAGCCAGAAAGGATTGGGAAATGATGGTCAATTTCTTCCCTTGCTTCTCCTCACAGCCTGAGATACATTCCATCCATGCCACGGGCTACAGAGAGAAATCATAGAAATGAGAAATCATAGAAACCCTACAGAGCAGAAGGAGGCCATTCGGCCCATCGAGTCCGCACCGACCACAATCCCACCCAGGCCCCACGCCCACATATTTACCCACTAACCTACACATCCAGGACTCTAAGGGGCAATTTTTAACCTGGTCAATCAACCTAACCCGCACATCTTTGGACTGTGGGAGGAAACCGGAGCACCCGGAGGAAACCCACGCAGACATGAGGAGAATGTGCAAACTCCACACAGACAGTGACCCAAGCCGGGAATCGAACCCGGGACCCTGGAGCTGTGAAGCAGCAGTGCTAACCATTGTGCTACCGAGCCACATCTGGAATACTGTGTGCAGTTTTGGTGTCTCCACATCTAAAGAAGGATGTATTTTCCCTGGAGTCTGTAGAGCGAAGGTTCACTGGATTGCTCCCTGGGATGAGGGGAATGTCCTGATGATGAG
Source organism: Mustelus asterias (assembly GCF_964213995.1). Lineage (NCBI taxonomy): Eukaryota > Metazoa > Chordata > Chondrichthyes > Carcharhiniformes > Triakidae > Mustelus > Mustelus asterias. The sequence continues at coordinate 136,293,693 of NC_135807.1, forward strand.
AGGTTGAGTAAATTGGAGTTTAGAAGAATGAGATCTCATTAAAAGTTCTGAGGGGATTTGACAGGGTGGATGCTGAGAGATTGTTTCCGCTGCTTGGGGAATCTGAAACACAGTGGGGTTGAGGGGGGGGGGGGGGGGGGGGGGGGGTGGGGGGAGCCCAGTCTCAGGACGAGGGGCCGATCATTCAGGACTGAGATGAGGAGAAATGACTTCACAGAAAAGGTGGTGAATGTTTGGAATTCTCTATCCCAGAGGGTTGTGGGTGCTCCATCATTGAAGGCCGGGACAGTCAGATTTTTGATCTCTCTGAGAACAAGAGATATGGGGGGATTCAGGTGGCACAGTGGTTAGCACTGCTGCCTCACAGCGCTAGGGACCCAGGTTCGATTCCCGGCTTGGGTGACTGTCTGTGTGGAGTCTGCGCGTTCTCTCCGTGTCTGCGTGGGTTTCCTCCGGGTGCTCCGGTTTCCTCCCACAGTCTGAAAGACATGCTGGTTAGGTGCACTGGCCGTGCTAAATTCTCCCTCAGTGTACCACAACTGGTGCCGGGGTGTGACGACTGGTGGATTTTCACAGTAACTTCATTGCAGTGTTAATGTAAGCCTTACTTGTAACTAATAAATAAACTTAAAGTGGAGGTCAAACCCAAGATCAGCGATGATTGTATTGAGCAGAGAGGAACAAACTCGATGGGCCACTCTGGCACTTATTTCTTATGTTCTTGCGCGAGCAATTAGCTTTCAAGGATGCGAAACATCTTGGACATTTCTTCTCTCACTCCCATCCAATATTTCACACTCCTCCTCCTTAACCTTCTGCATCAGGCTCCCTGTATTGTGAAAACAAACCCACATCTTGCAGCTCAACACCTCACTCTATTCACTGTAGACCTTATCGTAAATAACCCCAGGTTCTGGGAATTAGTGGCATTCGAGAACAATTTAAACGTCAGTTTGGCAGTGGGATAAAAGTCCTGGATTCAGTCATGTAGGCACGAGATAAAAGCGAGACTCCCCCACTCAATCCTCTCCTTCATAGTTTGGTCATCTTTGTCGATAGTGCACCGGGTGAGGCTGGCTCTCAGCATTGAGATAGCAGTGGAAGAGGAGCGTTCAAAGGCCATTCTCAGGGACAGGATCTGAATAAAACACACAAATGCATCATGCAAGGCTAGTTTCTCAAGGCTCGTGAGTGGATGTGGAAATCTGACAGGGATTGTATATGAGTCACTGAACGTCCAGTCATCTCACGTGTTTGGAGAGTGAATAATGTGTTAAGATGTACAGTTCGGAAAATTAAATCGAGAAATGGAAGGTCAAGAACTTTAGGCAGCACAGTAGCACAGTGGTTAGCACTGCTGCCTCACAATGCCAAGGACCCGGGTTCAATTCCAGCCTCGGGTCACTGTCTGTGCTGAGTCTGCACGTTCTCCCCATGTCTGCGTGGGTTTCCTCCGGGTGCTCCGGTTTCCTCTCAGACTCCAAAGCGGGTTCGGTGGATTGGCCATGCTAAATTGCCCCTTAGTATCAGGGGGACTAGCAGGGTAAATTTCTTCATCCAGAGGGTGGATACTAAGGGACAATTTAGCGGAAAGGTTTTCCCATTAATATTTTTTTTTGATTTGATTTATTATTGTCACATGCATTAACATACAGTGAAAAGTATTGTTTCTTGCGCGCTATACAGACAAAGCATACTGTTCATAGAGAAGGAAATGGGAGAGTGCAGAATGTAGTGTTATAGTCATAGCTAGGGTGCAGAGAAAGATCAACTTAATGCGAGGTAGGTCCATTCAAAACTCTGACAGCAGCAGGGAAGAAGCTGTTCTTGAGTCGGTCGGTACGTGACCTCAGACTTTTGTATCCTTTTCCCGATGGAAGAAGGTGGAAGAGAGAATGTCCGGGATACGTGGGGTCCTTGATTATGCTGGCTGCTTTGCCGAGGTAGCGGGAAGTGTAGGCAGATTCATGGATGGGATGTGTGATGGATTGGGCTACATTCACGAACTTTTGTAGTTTCTTGCATCTTGGGCAGAGCAGGAGCAGGAACCATACCAAGCTGTGATACAACCAGAAAGAATGCTTTCTGTGGTGCATCTGTAAAAGTTGGTGAGAGTTGTAGCTGACATGCCAAATTTCCTTAGTCTTCTGAGAAAGTGGAGGCATTGTTGGGCTTTCTTAACTATAGTGTTGGCATGGGGACCAGGACAGGTGTGGAGGCCACATCTGGAGGAAGGTGTGCAGTTTTGGCTGTGTGGTCTACTCCTGCTCCTATTTCGGATTGTGTGTCTGTTCTTTCTGCTGTTTGTGGGAGCTTGCAATGTGGAAATTTCCTGCTACGTCCCTTAAGCATCAAGTTTACCTGACAGGCTGTAAAGTGCTTTGGAGGATCCTGAGGGCATAAAGAGTGCTACATAAATGCAGAGCTTACCAAATAAACCTGTTGGACTTTAACCTGGTGTTGTGAGACTTCTTACTGTGTTTACCCCAGTCCAACGCCGGCATCTCCACATCATAGGAGGGAATGATAGGAACTGCTTTGAATGATTGACACCAGCATTGTACCAGAAGGGACTCCTTTTTCATTGTACGTGAACGATCTGATTGTTCCAAAGGATTCTGTTACGTTAGAAAAGTAAGAATATCTCCAAAGTTCAACCAGCAACAGGAGAGTGGAAGCAAATTCAACTCGTGTCATCCAGGCTGATGCTTTGATGCAGTACAGAGGGAGTGCTGTGCTGCCTTCCAGAGGAGACATTAAACCAACTACCTACCATGTTAGGGCAGCACAGTGGCACAGTGGTTAGCACTGCTGCCTCACAACGTCAGAGACCTGGGTTCAATTCCCGACCTCGGGTGACTGTCTGTGTGGAGTCTGTATGTTCTCCCTGTGTCTGTGTGGGTTTCCTTTGGGTGCTTCAGTTTCCTCACACAGTCCAAAGATGTGCAGGTTAGGTTGATTGGCCATGCTAAATTGTATAGGTATATTGTATAAAAGATGTATATGTTAGGGGATTTAGTAGGGTAAATATATGGAGTTATGAGGATAGGGCCTGGGTAAGATGCTCTGTCAGAGAGTGGGTGCAGGCTCGATGGGCTGAATGGCCTCTTTCTGCACTGCAGGGATTCTATGATGTCTGTCCTCTCGGTTGGATCACATGGTCCAATTTTACAGGTGGGTTAGTCATCTTGTGGAGGCCACACCTGGAGGAAGGTGTGCCGTTTTGGCTGTGTGGGTCGATTCCTGCTCCTATTTCAGATTGTGCGTCTGTTCTTGCTGCTGTTTGTGGGAGCTTGCAATGTGGAAATTTCCTGCTACGTGCCTTAAGCATCAAGTTTACCTGACAGGCTGTAAGGTGCTTTGGAGGATCCTGAGGGCACAAAGAGTGCTACATAAATGCAGAGCTTTCCATCAAATCAGGTTGTCCTGTAATTAATGAGCAGCGGCTTGGATAAGAAATATTTGTCAAATGTGTAAATCGCTAACTCAAAGCTCTTGTCAAAGAATGGATCCCCCTTCGATGAGAATCCCCATAGACGGGATTGACAGAAGCAATGGCCACAGCTCTCCCTGGATCTCCCTTTGATGTTCTGTCGGCTATTTCCTTTAAATCATCACTCCTTTCTGAGGCTTCCTGCTCCACACTATCAAGAAGTCTGGCATGCCTTTCTCATTATCTGCTCGATGATCCTGCCATAGTCTGATGTCTCAATCCTGAGTGTGTTTACACGTCAAGTCCAATAGAAAGTAATGTTCTCAAAGAGTTTGGACAATGCTTAAATGTGGTGGCACAGTGGTTAGCACTGCTGCCTCACAACGTCAAGGACCCGGGTTCAATCCTGACCTCGGGTCACTGTCTGTGTGGAGTCTGCACATTCTCCCCGTGTCTGCGTGGGTTTTCTCCGGGTGCTCCAGTTTTCTCCCACACTCGAAAAATGTGCAAGTTAGGTTGATTGGCCATGCTAAATTGCCCCTTAGTGTCAAAGGGATTAGCAGGGTAAATATGTAGGGTTACAGGAATAGGGCCTGGGTGGGATTGTGGTCGGTACAGACTCGATGGGATGAATGGCTTCCTTATGTACTGTAGGGATTCTATGATAACACCAAAACTACCCCTATCCAGATTTCAACCTCAGACTGCAAACCTGAAATGGCTGTCTCCATGGTTCAAGTCTTCCCCTTGTCCAATTAACACTTAACACCACAAGCGCTGCTGCCCTGCAGGGACCTGGATCACTGCCTCGGGTCACTGTCTGTGTGGAGTCTTCACGTTCTCCCCGCGTCTGCGTGGGTTTCCTCCGGGTGCTCCGGTTTCCTCCCACAGTCTGAAAGACGTGCTGGTTAGGGTGCATTGGCCATGCTAAATCCTCCCTCAGTGTATCTGAACAGGTGCCGGAGTGTGGCGACTGGGGAACTTTCACAGTAACTTCATTGCAGTGTTAATGTAAGCCTACTTGGGACACTAACAAAAAATCTCAGCAGGTCTGGCAGCATCTGTAAGGAGAGAAAAGAGCTGACGTTTCGGGTCCAGATGACTCTTTGTCAAAGCTTTGTCACCTGCACTCGAAACGTCAGCTCTTGTCTCTCCTTACAGAGGTCTGTCTGTGTGGAGTCTGCACATTCTCCCCGTGTCTGCATGGGTTTTCTCCGGGTGCTCCGGTTTTCTCCCACACTCGAAAAATGTGCAAGTTAGGTTGATTGCCCATGCGAACCCACTCAGGTCAACCTTTAACACAGACTACGCTGAGTAACTGCCGACTTACAGAGGTTGCCAGACCTGCTGAGATTTTCCAGCATTTTCTCTTTTGGGTTTCAGATTCCAGCATCCGCAGTAATTTGCTTTTACTTAATAAAAAATATTATTGATTTGATTTATTATTGTCACATGTATTGGGATACAGCGAAAAGTATTGTTTCTTGCATGCTATACAGACAAAGCATACCGTTCATAGAGATGGGGAGAAGGAAAGGAGAGGTCTTATGGGTGCAGAATGCAGTGTTACAATCATAGCTAGGGTGTAGAGAAAGATCAGCTTAATATAAGGTAGGTCCATTCAAAAGTTTGACAGCAGCAGGGAAGAAGCTGTTCTTGGGTTGGTTGGTACGTGATCTTCCAATGGAAGATTTGATTTATTATTGTCACATGTATTAACATACAGTGAAAAGTATTGTTTCTTGCGCACTATACAAAGCATACCGTTCATAGAGAAGGAGAGAATGCAGAATGTAGTGTTACAGTCAAAGCTAGGGAAAGATCAACTCAATGTGAGGTAGGTCCATTCAAAAGTCTGATGAAGGATAACAAGGCGGATAATTAACCATGATGTGGAGATGCCGGCGTTGGACTGGGGTAAACACTTAGAGCTTCGAAAGCTTGTGTGGCTTTTGCTACCAAATAAACCTGTTGGACTTTAACCTGGTGTTGTTAAACTTCTTACTGGATAATTAACCCTCATAGCTAAAGTTGTTTAACTGTGAAATGTAAAATATATACAATTATGTTCTCTAATGGAAATTTCCTGTCTCTGAAATTTTCACAGTAACTTCATTGCAGTACATGCATTGCATGTACCAAATTTAATTTCATTATTTAAAAGTAGCTGTGAGCCGCCTGGATCCCTGGAACTGATAACCCCATTGACAACAATCAACAAAAAGCTGGTAAACATAATGGAATTCAACTAGTTGGAAACAGCTTTGAGGGAAAAACTCATTAATACGGCATTGAATTAGAAGGGAACCTTGAGATGAAAGCAGCAAGGCTGAATGAATGACTTGTGAATGTCTGAGCTCTGCTCAATCCTATTGTTGGAAAGTGTGTGTCTCGGCTGGAGATGAGCAGGTCAGTGAGACTCTCCAGCTTTGCAGAGTTTTGGAATAAACAAGTAAGACACGAGTGGGCCACGGAGAGCAGCCAAGCTCAGCCTCTCCGATGGAAAAAACATCCACCAATAATTGTATTCTTGCTCTGAATGGAGAGACAACCAGAAAGTGGACTAAAGACCCCACTTTCCAGTTAAACCAGAGTAATCGATCCCTTTTCTAAACTTTTACAGACAATTAGTCCAAACAAGGTTTGAAACAAGACCGTCGCAAAAAGAAGACAGAATTGTCAAATGGTTACACTGCAGATAGAGGCCATTCAGCCCATCGAATCTGCACATTCTGCAGCAGCCATTCGTCCACCCCAGCCCTTTCCCCGTAGCCTTGCTGTTTTGTTCCCTTCAGTTGCTTATCCAAGTTCAATTTGTTTTCACCACTCTCTGAGGCAGTGCCTTACAGATCTTAAACCACTCGCCATGTCAGAAATCTGTTTCCTCACACCAGCTTTGGTTTTTTTGCCAATCACCTTAAACCTGTGACATTCTTTCTGGTTGTATCACAGCCTGGTACGGCTCCTGCTCTGCCCAAGACTGCAAGGAACTACAAAGGGTTGTGAACGAAACCCAGTCCATCGCACAAACCAGCCTCCCATCCATTGGCACTGGCTACACTTCCTCAGAAAAGCAGCCATTATAGTGCAGGGCACCACGCAACCCAGACATTCTCGCTTCCATCTTCCTCCGTCAGGAAAAGATACTAAAGTCTGAGGCCACGTACCAACCGACTGAAGAACAGCTTCTTCCCTGCTGCTGTCAGACTTTTGAATGGACCTACCTCGCACTAAGTTGATCTTTCTCTACACCCCAGCTGTGACTGTAACACTACATTCTGCACCCTCTCCTTTCCTTCTTTATGAACGGTATGCTTTGTCTGTATAGCGCGCAAGGAATAATACTTTTCACTGCATACTAATACATGTGACAATAATAAATCAAATCAAAAAACAGACAGTTGATCCAAATTGGGTTAACAACCAGACCATCACAAAAAGAAGACAGAATCGTCAAATGGTTACAGTGTAGAAGGAGGCCATTCGGCCCATTGAGTCTGAAGACTAGGTTTGTATCCACTGGAGTTTCAAAGAGTTTGAGACGACTTGATTGAAAGCTTTCAGATGCTGAGGAGTATCGACAGGGTGGATGTGGAGAGGAGTATCGACAGGGCAGATGTGGAGAGGAGTATTGATGGGACAGATGTGGAGAGGAGTATCGACAGGGCAGATGTGGAGAGGAGTATTGATGGGACAGATGTGGAGAGGAGTATTGACGGGACAGATGTGGAGAGGAGTATCGACAGGGCGGATGTGGAGAGGAGTATTGATGGGACAGATGTGGAGAGGAGTATCGACAGGGCAGATGTGGAGAGGAGTATTGACGGGACAGATGTGGAGAGGAGTATCGACAGGGCGGATTTGGAGAGGAGTATCGACAGGGCAGATGTGGAGAGGAGTATTGACGGGACAGATGTGGAGAGGAGTATTGACGGGACAGATGTGGAGAGGAGTATTGACGGGACAGATGTGGAGAGGAGTATCGACAGGGCAGATGTGGAGAGGATGTTTCCTCTTGCGGGAAAATCTATTACAAAGTGTCACTGTTTAAAAATAATGGGTCGTCCATTTAAGACTGAGATGAGGAGAATCTTTCTCCCAGAGGGTGGTGAATCTCTGGATCTCTCTTCCTCAAAAGGCAGTGGAAGCAAAGCGTTTGAATATTTTGAAGGCAGCGCTAGATAGATTCTTGATTAACGAGGGGGTGAAAGGTTATCGGGGGGTCAGCAGGAATGTGGGGTTGAAGTTACAATCAGATCAGCCATCATCTTATTGACTGGCGGGACAGGCTTGAGGGACTGAGTGGCCTCCTCCTGTTCTGAATTGCTATGTTACACTGATGACTCCAGAATTGTGAGGCTTTAAACAGGTTCATCATTATCTCCTGTCCCTTTATATCCCTTGTCTCTTGAGATATGACCTCGATCTTCCATTAGTTTTCACAGATTTACGAAGATGAGCAGCTTTCTTTCACATCCTCTGAACCTGTTCCCTCAAATCCCACTGCTCGGCTAAGCCTACTTTCATTTCGAATAATATCGTGTGTTTTTATTTGGTGTAAAAATGTTTCACCTCCTGACATTCCTCCATCTCATCAATTAATTCTTTGTTACTTCCTTTGCTCCTGCAGAGAATTAGTGACAACTCCTGTTTTGGTATCGTCTCCAAATGTTGGTAAAATTCCCTCAGGGGATCTATGAAATTCATTAACAGGCATGGTTAACACAGCGACTCAAGAATGAGAGCCTATGGGACATCACCAGACGTAACTCCTCCATCTTCACTCTTCCGAATAATATTTACATGTAATTTGAAAAAGTCCTTCCGTTCCAAACCTCTAAGTATTCTCGAATTATATTCCAAGTGCACTTTTCCAAAGTCCATGCAGACAGCTGTTTACTTTATATCTTGGAGCTATGTTTTAAGTTTATTTATTAGTGTCACAAGCAGGCTTACATTAACACTGCAATGAAGTTACTGTGAAAATCCCCTGGTCGCCACACTCCGGTGCCTGTTCGGGTACACTGAGGGAGAATTTAGCACGGCCAATGCACCCTAACCAGCACGTCTTTTGCACTGTGGGAGGAAACCGGAGCACCTGGAGGAAACCCACGCAGACACGGGGAGAATGTGCAGACTCCACACAGATAGTGAGCCAAGCCGGGAATCAAACCCGGGTCCCTGGCGCTGTGAGGCAGCAGTGCTAACCACTGTGTCCATCACTCAAAACAACCTCCCATCCATTGACTCTGTCTACACTTCCCGCTGCCTCGGAAAAGCAGCCAGCATAATTAAGGACCCCACGCAGCCCGGACATTCTCTCTTCCACCTTCTTCCGTCGGGAAAAAGATACCAAAGTTTGAAGACATGTAGCAACCGACTCAAGAACAGATTCTTCTGATCAAATCAAATCAAATCACAGTGCCACCCAGGGATAGCACTAACTGCTATGGCCGCGACTTCACAGGCCACAGGCACAAATCCTGTTACGGCCGTTAAATCTGCAGGAGGCCGGAAACGGGATCTGGGCCGGTGAGGTCTCAGAATGAGATCTTCCCCAATGTCCCCGCTGGTGACGTAATCAGGTCCACCCCCAGGAAGGACATGAGCCTGATTTGCAGATATACTTCACGCCGTTGCGAATCACTGCTGGTTTTCAAAAACAAAAACCAGTCGAGATGACCACGCTGTGGGAGGGCACTCAGCTAAAACCAGACTGAAGTGGTACAAAAGTGGAACTTCAAAAGGAAAATTACTTCCATTTTTCAACATTCAAACCATTGACAGGAATATTTACTTCAATCCTGCCTCATTTATCTGTGATGTATCTCACTTCAATCCTACCTCATTTATCTGTGATGTATCTCAATCCTGCCTCATTTATCTGTGATCCTAACTTCTGTTTTGTTAAGAATCATAGAATCCCTATAGTACGGAAGGAGGCCATTCAGCCCATTGAGTCTGTGCCAACCATACCCAGGCCCAATTCCTGTAACCCCACATATTTACCCAGCTAATCCCCCGACACTAAAGGGCAATTTAGCATGGCCAATCCACCTAACCTGCATGTCTTTGGACTGTGGGAGGAAATTGGAGCAACTGGAGGAAACCCATGCAGACATGGGGAGAACGTGCAAACTCCACACAGACAGTGCCCGAAGCCGGGAATTGAACCCAGGCCCCTGGCGCTGTGAGGCCGCAGTGCTAACTACTGTGCCACCGTGCCACCCCAAGTATAAGATACTTGTTTAAATGCTGAACAAAGAACAAAAAACAAACAAAGAACAAAGAACAATACAGCACAGGAACAGGCCCTTCGGCCCTCCAAGCCTGCACCGATCATGTGTGCCTAACTAGACCATCCGTTTGTATCCCTCTATTCCCAGTCTGTTCATGTGGGTATCTAGATAAGTCTTAAATGATCCTAGTGTGTCTGCCTCAACAACCTTGCTTGGGAGTGCATTCCAGGCCCCCACCACCCTCTGTGTAAAATACGTCCCCCGCATATCTGTATTGAACCTTGCCCCCTTACCTTGAACTTGTGACCCCTTGTGTTTGTCATTTCTGACCTGGGAAAAAGCTTCCAACTGTTCACCCTATCTATGCCCTTCATAATTTTATAAACTTCTATTAGGTCGCCCCTCAACATCTGTCTTTCCAGGGAGAACAACCCTAGTTTACTCAATGTCACCTCACAGCTAAGACCCTCCATACCAGGCAACATCCTGGTAAACCTTTTCTGCACTCTCTCCACAGCCTCCACGTCCTTCTGGTAGTGTGGCGACCAGAACTGGACGCAGTATTCCAAATGTGGCCTAACCAACGTTCTATATAACTGCAACATCAATGCCAACTTTTATACTCTATGCCCCGTCCAATAAAGGCAAGCATGCCATATACCTTCTTCACCACCTCTTCCACCTGTGCTGCCACCTTTAAGGATCTGTGGACTTGCATACCTATATCCCTCTGTGTGTCTGTACTCCTGATGGTTCTGCCATTTATTGTATAGCTCCCCCCTGCATTAGATCTACCAAAATGCATCACTTCGCATTAATCTGGATTAAATTCCATCTGCCATTTCTCCGCCCAATTTTTCAGCCTATCTATATCCTGCTGTATTCTCTGACAATGTTCATCACTATCCGCAACTCCAACAAACTTTGTGTCGTTCGCAAACTTACTAATCAGACCAGCTATATCTTCTTCCAAGTCATTTATATATATCACAAACAGCAGAGGTCCCAGTACAGAGCCCAGCGGAACACCACTAGTCACAGACCTCCAATCAGAAAAAGACCCCTCCACTGCTACCCTCTGTCTTCTATGGCCAAGCCAGTTCTGTACCCATCTAGCTAGTTCACCTTTTATCCCGTGAGATTTAACCTTTTGCACCAGCCTGCCATGAGGGACCTTGTCAAATGCATTACTAAAATCCATGTAGACGACATCCACAGCCCTTCCCTCGTCAATCATTTTTGTCACCTCCTCAAAAAACTCAACCAAATTTGTGAGGCATGACCTCCCTCGTACAAAACCATGTTGTCTATCGCTAATGAGACTGAAGATTTTCAGGAAAGCTTTCACACCGACAGAATATCCCAATGCACCTTGCAGCCTGTGAAATAGTTGAGAAGGGTAGCCTCTGTTACGTGGGAAACCTAGCAGTCAGTTTGCGCACAGAAAGATCCAATGAGCAGCAGTATTTTAATGACCAGCCATCTGTTTTTGTGGAGTTGATTAAGGGATAAATATTGGCCTGGACGCCGGGGAGAACTCCCCCTGCTCGCCTTCGGAATACTGAACATGGGATTAGAAAACAAAAATAAAATTTTGCCGATGTTGGAAATCAGAAACACAAACAGAAAACACTGGAAACACTCAGCAGGCCAGGCAGCACCTTGTGAGGAGAGGCAGAGCTTTGATAATCCTTCCTGGGATCTTTAACGTCAGACGGACACCTGATACAACGTTTCAACTGAAAGGCTCTGACAGTGCAGCACACCCTCAGCACTGCACAGAGAGTGACTCAAAGTAGATTCATCAGTGCTCAGGTCTCCAGAAGGGAATTTGAACCGACAACCTCCTGGCTCAGAGAAAAACAGCCTCCCGTCCGTTGACTTCCCGCTGCCTCGGCAAAGCAGCCAGCATAATTAAGGACCCCACGCACCCCGGACATTCTCTCTTCCACCTTCTTCCGTCGGGAAAAAGATACAAAAGTCTGAGCTCACGTACCGACCGACTCAAGAGCAGCTTCTTCCCTGCTGCCGTCAGACTTTTGAATGGGCCTACCTCACGTTAAGTTGATCTTTCTCTACACCCTAGCTATGACTGTAACACTACATTCTGCACTCTCTCCTTTCCTTCTCTATGAACGGTATGCTTTGTCTGTATAGTGTGCAAGAAACAATACTTTTCACTGTATACTGATGCATGTGACAATAATAAATCAAATCAAATCAAATCAAGAGTGTTAGCCATTGAGCTTTTACATGGAAACCATCTGACCCCTTATTGTTATTTGGTATATACCCAGATCATAGTTTGTATCAAAATAAATCACTAACCTCTCCCTCCTTGAAGGACAAGGGCAGCAGACACATGGGAACACCACCACCTGCAAATTTCCCTCCCAGCACGGGCGGCACGGTGGCACAGTGGTTAGCACTGCTGCCTCATAGCGTCAGGGACCCGGGTTCAATTCCAGCCTTGAGTCACTGTCTGTGTGGAATTTGCACGTTCTCCCCGTGTCTGATTAGGTTTCCTCCGGGTGCTCCAGTTTCCTCCCACACTCCAAAGATGTGCCGGTTCGGTTGATTGGCCATGCTAAATTGTCCCTTAGTGTCAAGGGGATTAGCATGTGGTTACGGGGGTAGGGCCAGGATGGGATTGTTGTCGGTGTAGAATTGATGGGCCAAATGGCCTCCTTCTGCACTGTAGGGATTCTAGAATTCTATGAAGTCACATACCATAGGGCGGCACGGTAGCACAGTGGTCAGCACTGCTGCTTCACAGCTCCAGGGTCCTGGGTTCGATTCCCGGCTCGGGTCACTATCTGTGTGGAGTTTGCACATTCTCCTCGTGTCTGCGTGGGTTTCCTCCGGGTGCTCCGGTTTCCTCCCACAGTCCAAAGATGTGCGGGTTAGGTTGATTGGCCAGGTTACAAATTGTCCCTGAGATGCGTAGTTAGAGGGATTAGCGGGTAAATATGTGGGGGTAGGGCCTGGGTGGGATTGTGGTCGGTGCAGACTCGATGGGCCGAATGGCCTCCTTCTGCACTGTAGGGTTTCTATGATTCTATGATATTGACATGGAAACATATCAGCTGCTCCTTCCATAACTGCACCAGAGGGACTGCAGCGGTTGAAGAAAGAAGCTCACCACCTCCTTCTCAAGGGACAATAGGCTTCACATCGGGAGACTTGTTAAAGAAACGTTGGGTGGGATTTCTCTCCCTCTCTGCGGAGTGTTTGGCAGCTGAGGGAGGTGGGACACCACTTACAGGCAGCGGAATTTTACGGTCAACGGGATTTCCTGTTGAATGCACCCCTCGCTGCTGTGGACATTCCCTCTTCCACCTTCTTCCTTCAGCAAAAAGGTACAAAAGTCTGAGATCACGTACCAACCGACTCAAGAACAGTTTCTTCCCTGCTGCTATCAGACTTTTGAAAGGACTTATCTTGCATTAAGTTGATCTTTCTCTACACCCTAGCTATGACTGTAACACTACAGTCTGCACTCTCTCCTTTCCTTCTCTATGAACGGTATGCTTTGTCTGTATAATGTGCAAGAAACAATACTTTTCACTGTGTTAATCCATGTGACAATAATAAATCAAATCAAATCAAAAGGGGGTGCGCCATTGGTGGGACAGTAAGATCCCGTTGGCATGAACGGAGGGGCAAGATTTCATAGAAATCATAGAAACCCTACAGTGCAGAAGGAGGCCATTCGGCCCATCGAGTCTGCACCGACCACAATCCCACCCAGGCCCTACCCCCACATATTTTACCCGCTAATCCCTCTAATCTACACATCCCAGGACTCTAAGGGGCAATTTTTTAACCTGGCCAATCAACCTAACCCGCACATCTTTGGACTGTGGGAGGAAACCGGAGCACCCGGAGGAAACCCACGCAGACACGAGGAGAATGTGCAAACTCCACACAGACAGTGACCCAAGCCGGGAATCGAACCCGGGACCCTGGAGCTGTGAAGCAGCAGTGCTAACCACTGTGCTACCGTGCCGCAATGTTTGTCCCTTGGTTTTGATTTTTTAACCTGGAGCTCAGATGGAGACTGTACAAAGTTGTCAAGCTTAGACGAAACACCAAAAAAAACCCAGAATGGACATTCACAGACCAAAAGTTAAATCAGGCATCAAGTGTCCCCAAAAGACCATAAGGGTGGGATCCAATGACCAGCCTTCTGTGGAAGGGTGCTGTAATGGAACGTCACACCATTACTGAGCAAAAGAATTTGAGATGCTCAGACTATAGTGGAAACGATTGTCCACGTTATTCATTGTCATGAAGCTGTTTCCAACCAGATGCACCATTTGCTGTTGTATTATGCAGTGATCCAGCAACTGCGAGTTGCCAAAGACAACTTCTTATGACAAATAGAATCTCATAGTGTTTGGAATCACAGACATTGTGTGGACTGTCCATTGTTCTCAAAGCCCGGTTTACTCACCCAATGCTGGTGGAAGGACTTGTGAAATACGGTGAACAACATTTCACTGCAGACAAATGGTTACTTTGGGATTTAGTTACTAAAATTTTTAACGACAGGAAGTTACTATGGTTTCCAAACAGTCTGTGGCCTCAACCCTTTTTTTTTCTTGGGTGTTGCCAGAACACCACACATGGGGTTTTGAAGCAATTCCAGTAACTTCTCTCGACATGACTCAATTTCAAACTCAGGCTGCAGATTGCACCTGATAATATGTCTGCTCATTGAGAATATTGCACTTGGAGTTTCCAGACACTTTGGTTTGATTTACAAACCCGTACCGTTACGAGAATTTGGAACATGTTCCAAAAGCAATAAATCTGGCACAAGGCGAGGAAGTCTTCAAATAGGAATTGCATTCTTATGTGTGAACCGACTGAGTAACACTAACTATTGTAAGTATAAGAATGCAGGATAATTTTATCCTAGTTCCTAAAATGAAATCCCATGGGATTGGGTTGGGAATTTTGGGTTTTTTTTTATTCCACTCAACATTGACTTGGATGCAGGGTAAAATTGGACGGAGGTGTAAAGACAATATTGTTACTTATTCTACTGGTTTTAGAAGGTTAGGGACAGTCTTATACGGTGCCCATTCTAGTTTTGATCTCCCACAAGGAGAAACATCCTCTTTTATCTTTACCCAATCAAACTCCTTATTAGTTTGAAAGACTTCTATAGCATCAAACCACAACTGGTCTTCTCCTTCCTGGAGAAAAGCTAGTTCAGTCCTCCTTGATATCGAGACCCACTTAGTTCCGTCACAGCTGAAAGAAAGACAATCCATCCAATCCGGGAGTTTACAAGTTGTGTGTGGGTTCCTCACGTGGTGAGAGAGATCAAGAACATCGAAGTGACTTAAAGACATGATGCACGATTCTGCCTGAATCAGTCTGGGAAATCGGCCAGTCTCGACCCCGGATCAAAGATTTGGAATGGGAATCACTACAGAAAGTGTGTGCAGTGGGGAATAGACTAACCATGTGTTGTGTAAAGTATGGAATGAGACAAAGTAGAAATGGTCAAGAGCTTCAGGCTTTTAGGTGTCCAGACCGCCAATGACCTGTCCTGCTCCCCCCATGCCGACACTATAGTTAATAAAGCCCACCAACGCCTCTACTTTCTCAGAAGACTAAGGAAATTTGGCATATCAGCTACAATTCTCAACAACTTTTACAGATGCACCATAGAAAGCATTCTTTCTGATTGTATCACAGCTTGGTATGGCTCCTGCTCTGCCCAAGACCGCAAGAAACTACGGAGGATGCTGAATGAAGCCCAATCCATCACGCAAACCAGCCTCCCATCCATTGACTCTGTCTACACTTCCCGCTGCCTCGGCAAAGCAGCCAGCATAATTAAGGACCCCACGCACTCCGGACATTCTCTCTTCCACCTTCTTCCGTTGGGAAAAAGATACAAAAGTCTGAGGTCACGTACCAACCGACTCAAGAACAGCTTCTTCCCTGCTGCCGTCAGACTTTTGAATGGACCTACCTTGCATTAAGTTGATCTTTCTCTACAACCTAGCTATGACTGTAATATTACATTCTGCACTCTCTTCTTTCCTTCCCTATGAACGGTATGCTTTGTCTGTATAGCGCGCAAGAAACAAGACTTTTCACTGTATACTAATACATGTGACAATAATAAATCAAATCAAATAAAAAATGGGCTATTGGGAAGGAACAGCCACATATAGCTGATACTCTCTGTCTACCTCCTGTTTTGTCATTGCCATCCAGATGTGAAGAGTATATGAGGATGTTACAAATATAGATAGGTGAAGTGAGTAGGCAAAGATGGGGCAAATGGAGTATAATGTGGGAAAATGTGAAATTGTCCATTTTGGTAGGCAGATTAAAAAAGAAGCATATTATCTAATTGGAGAGAGATTGCAGAGCTCTGAGATGCAGAGGGATCTGGCTGCACTAATCGCAAAAGATTAAAATGGAGACTCAGCAATTAATTAGGAAAACTATAGAATGTTATCATTTATTGTGAGGGGAATTGATCACAAGATTAGGGAGGCTATGTTTCAGTTGTACAGGGCAGGAGTGAGACCACACCTGGAGTACTGAGTGCGGTATTGGTCACCTTATTTAATGAAGGATGGAAATGAGTTGGAAACACTTCAGAGAAGGTTTTATAGATTAATATCTGGAATTGTTATCTTACAAGGAAAGGTTGGACAGACTAGGCTTGTATCCACTTGGGTTGAGAAGAGTTAAAGACGACTTGGTTGAAACCTTTAAGATCCTGAGGTGTATCGACAGGGTGGATGTGGTAAGGATGTTCCCATTTATGAACATAAGAACATAAGAACTAGGAGCAGGAGTAGGCCATCTGGCCCCTCGAGCCTGCTCTGCCATTCAATAAGATCATGACTGATCTTTTTGTGGGCTCAGCTCCACTTACCCACCCGCTCACCATAAACCCTAATTCCTTTACTGTTCAAAAATTTATCTATCCTTGCCTTAAAAACATTCAGTGAGGTAGCCTCAGCTGCTTCACTGGGCAGGGAATTCCACAGATTCACAACCCTTTGTGTGAAGAAGTTCCTCCTCAACTCAGTCCTAAATCTGCTTCCCCTTATTTTGAGGCAATGCCCCCAATTCTAGTTTCCCCTGCCAGTGGAAACAACTTCCCTGCTTCTATCTTACCTATTCCCTTCATAATCTTATATGTTTCTATAAGATCGCCCCTCATTCTTCTGAATTCCAATGAGTATAGCCCCAGTCTACTCAGTCTCTCCTCATAAGCCAACCCTCTCAACTCCAGAATCAAACTAGTGAATCTCCTCTGCGCCCCCTCCAGTGCCAGTATATCCTTTCTCAAGTAACGAGACCAAAACTGTGGGAGAATCTAGAACTAGGTGTCACTGTTTAGTTTATTTATTAGTCACAAGTAGGCTTACATTAACAATGCAACGAAGTTACTGTGAAAATCCCCTAGTCGCCACACTCCGGCGCCAGTTCAGGTACACGGACGGAGAATTTAGCATGGCCAATACACCCTAACCAACATGTCTTTCGGACGCTTAAAAGTTTAAAAGTAAGGCTGAAGACAGGAAACTAGTATTTTGTGCTTTTGGAAAAGGGAGTGTGGGGTGTGAGAGTAGGGAACAGCACTGGTAAATGTACATAAGGCAATGGAAAGTGTTCAGTACATTACAGGAAAGGACATTCAGGTCAAAGCAACAACAAACTGCATTTCTAAGGTGCCAGTAATGTAGTAAAATATGCCAGGATGCTTCACACGAGCATTATCAAACAACATGTGACACTGATCCATGTTAAGAGATATGAAGGTAGACAGCTAAAAGCTTGGTCAAGAGGGTACAATTGAAAACAGTTCTCATTCACTGAATAAGGAATAACATTTCCTGTGGTAATCATAGAATCTCTACAGTGCAGAAGGAGGCCATTCATCCCATCGAACCAGCACTGACTCTCTAACAGAGCATCTTACTCAAGCCCACCCCATCCCCATAATCTCACACATTTACCCTGCGAATCCCCCTAACCTACACATCTTGGGACACTAAGGGGCAATTTACCATGACTAATCCCCCTGACCTACACATCTTGGGGCACTAAGGGGCAACTTAGCATGGCCAATCCACCTAACCTACACATCTTTAGACTGTGGGAGGAAACCGGAGCACCCGGAGGAAAGCCACGTAGACGTGGGGAGACCCTACACAGACAGTCAACCAAGGCTGGAATCGAACCCAGGTCCCTGGCCCTGTGAAGCAGCAGTGCTAACCGCTGTGCTATAAGAACATAAGAACATAAGAAATAGGAGCAGGAGTAGGCCATCTAGCCCCTTGAGCCTGCCCCACCATTCAATAAGATCATGGCTGATCTGAAGTGGATCAGTTCCACTTACCCACCTGATCCCTATAACCCCTAATTCCCTTACCGATCAGGAATCCATTTATCCGTGATTTAAACATATTCAACGAGGTAGCCTCCACCACTTCAGTGGGCAGAGAATTCCAGAGATTCACTACCCTCTGAGAGAAGACGTTCCTCCTCAACTCTGTTCTAAACTGACCCCCCTTTATTTTGAGGCTGTGCCCTCTAGTTCTAGTTTCCTTTCTAAGTGGAAAGAATCTCTCCACCTCTACCCTATCCAGCCCCTTCATTATCTTATAGATCTCTATAAGATCCCCCCTCAGCCTTCTAAATTCCAACGAGTACAAACCCAATCTGCTCAGTCTCTCCTCATAATCAACACCCCTTATCTCTGGTATCAACCTGGTGAACCTTCTCTGCACTCCCTCCAAGGCCAATATATCCTTCCGCAAATAAGGGGACCAATACTGCACACAGTATTCCAGCTGCGGCCTCACCAATGCCCTGTTGTAATTTCTTTCCATTTAGATAATAATCCAATTTGCTATTATTTCTTCCAAAGTGAATAATCTCGCATTAGTTAACGTTACACTCCATCTGCCAGATCCTCGCCCACTCACTCAGCCTGTCCAAATCTCTCTGCAGACCTTCTACGCCCTCCACACGATTCACTTTTCCACTTATCTTTGTGTCGTCTGCAAACTTTGTTACCCTACACTCAGTCCCCTCCTCCAGATCGTCTATATAAATGGTAAATAGTTGAGGCCCCAGTACCGATCCCTGCGGCACGCCACTAGTTACCATCTGCCAACCAGAAAAGCACCCATTTATTCCAACTCTCTGCTCCCTGTCGGATAGCCAATCCCCAATCCACGCTAACACCCTACCCCCAACTCTGTGTGACCCAATCTTCTTCAGCAACCTTTTGTGAGGCACCTTATCAAACGCCTTTTGGAAATCCAAAAACACCGCATCCATCGGTTCCCCTCCGTCAACCGCACTAGTCACATCTTCATAAAAATCCAACAAGTTCGTCAAGTACGACTTTCCCCTCATGAATCCATGCTGCATCTGCTTAATCGAACCATTCTTATCCAGATGGCCTGCTATTTCTTCTTTAATGATGGATTCCAGCATTTTCCCGACTACAGACGTTAAGCTAACCGGCCTGTAGTTACCCGCCTTTTGTCTATTTCCTTTTTTAAACAGCGGCGTAACATTAGCCGTTTTCTAATCCGCCGGCACTACCCCAGAATCCAACGAATTTTGATAAATAACCACTAACGCATCCGCTATTACCTCTGACATTTCTTTCAGTACCCTGGGATGCATTCCATCCGGGCCCGGGGACTTGTCCACCTTCAGTCCCGTTAGTCTACCAAGCACTGCCTCCCCGGTAACATTAATTGTATTGAGTACCTCTCCTACCAACCCTCTATCGTTAATATTCGGTAAACTATTTGTGTCTTCCACCGTGAAGACCGACACAAAAAACGTATTTAAAGTTTCAGCCATTTCCTCATTTCCCACTATTAAATCCCCCCTCTCGTCCTCCAAGGGTCCAACATTCACTCTTGCCACTCTATCCCTTTTTATATATTTGTAAAAGCTTTTACTATCATTTTTTATATTTAGAGCTAGCCTAGCCTCATAACCTATCTTTCCTTTCTTTATTGCTTTCTTAGTCATTCTTTGTTGTTTCTTAACGTTTTCCCAATCTTCCGATTCTCCACTATTTTTGGCCATTCTGTACGCATCGGTCTTTAATTTAATACTCTAATTCATTTCCTTCGTTATCCACGGCTGGTTATCCCTTTTCTTATAGTCCTTCTTTATCACTGGAATATATTGTTGCTGAGTACTGAAAAGGATCTCCTTAAAAATCCTCCGCTGTTCCTCAGCTGTCCTACCTACCAGTCTGCTCTCCCAGCCCACCGTAGCCAATCCAGCCCTCATCCTATCGTACTCCCCTCTGTTCAAACAGAGGACACTGGTATGGGACCCTACTTTCTCCTCTTCCATTTGTATCAGAAATTCAACCATATTGTGATCACTTGACCCAAGAGGGTCCTTCACAAGAACATCCTTAATTCTACCTACCTCGTTACACATTACCAGATCTAAGATAACTCGTTCCCTCGTCGGTTCTGTAACATACTGTTCAAGGTAACTATCCCGGCAGCATTCTAAGAACTCTTCCTCCATCCCACCCCTTCCAACTTGAGTCAGCCAATCAATATGCAGGTTGAAGTCCCCCATGGTTAATGCCATTCCATTTTTGCACGCATCCATTATTTGCTTGTTTATAGCCCTCCCCACCTCAACATTATTATTTGGGGGCCTATAGACCATGCCTACTAGTGTCTTTCTCCCCCTACTATTCCTTATCTCTACCCATAACGATTCCACGTTTTGTTCCTTAGAGCCTATGTCATCCCTCACTACTACCCTGATATTATCTTTTATTAACAAAGCTGCCCCACCACCTTTTCCTTCCTGTCTATTCTTCCTAAATGCCTGATACCCCTGGATATTCATCTCCCAGTCCTGGTCTCCCTGCAGCCACATTTCTGTAATGGCCACTGGATCATACCCATTTGTGCTGATTTGCACCATCAACTCATTAACTTTGTTCCGAATGCTTCTTGCATTCAGGCAAAGTGTCTTTATTCCAGCTTTCATCTGGACCCGATTTGATGAAACACTATCAACCTCTCCCTCGCCCTCTACTCCTTTAACTACTTGAATGCCTCATTCACTTGCACTCGCTCCCTCTCCTCTACCATTGATTTTGTAATTCCTCTTACCTCTGCACCCTCCCCCCCCATAAATTAGTTTAAAGCCCTATCTACAGCCCTAGTGATACGATTCGCTAGGACTCTGGTCCCAGCACGGTTCAAATGGAGACCATCCCATCTATACAGGTCCCATCTGCCCAAATACTGGTGCCAATGCCCCATGGATTCGAACCCATTCCTCCCACACCAATCCTGGAGCCACACATTCGTCTCCTTAATCCTATTAACCCTGCGCCAATTTGCGCGTGGCTCAGGTAGTAATCCAGAGATTACCACCTTGTTGGTTCTGCTTTTTAATTTGTTCAGTAAGAAGTCTCACAACACCAGGTTAAAGTCCAACAGGTTTATTTGGTAGCAAATACCATAAGCTTTTGGAGCAGAGCTCCTTCGTCAGATGGAGTGGTCTCTGTTCTCAAACAGGGCACAGACACAGAAATCAAATTACAGAATACTGATTAGAATGCAAATCTCTACAGCCAGCCAGGTCTTAAATGTACAGACAATGTGGGTGGAAGGAGCATTCAACACAGGTTAAAGAGATGTGTATTGTCTCCAGACAGAACAGCTTGTGAAATTCTGCAAGTCCAGGAGGCAAGCTGTGGGGGTTACTGATAATGTGACATAAATCCAACATCCCGGTTTAGGCCGTCCTCATGTGTGCGGAACTTGGCTATCAGTTTCTGCTCAGCGACTCTGCGCTGTCGTGTGTCGTCAAGGCCGCCTTCAACCTGCATATTGATTGGCTGACTCAAGTTGGAAGGTGTGGGATGGAGGAAGAGTTCTTAGAATGCTGTCGGGATAGTTACCTTGAACAGTATGTTACAGAACCGACGAGGGAACGAGTTATCTTAGATCTGGTAATGTGTTAATTTGTTCCCCAGCTCTTCGTACTCCCTCTGCAGATCCTTAGTTCCTGTTTTGTCGATGTCATTGGCACCTACATGGACCACAACAACTGGATTTTCACCCTCCCACTCCAGGTTCCTCTGCAGCCCAGATGATACATCCTGGACCCGAGCACCAGGCAGGCAACACAACCTACGGTATTGCTTCTCCTGGTCACAGAGAACAGTGTCTATGCCCTTAACAACACTCTCCCCAATTACTACTACATTTCTCTTTGATTTCTCTGTTGCAGCAGCACCCTGCACCCTGATACTGCCGACAGTTTGCTCGTCCTTCTCGCAGTCATTTTCCCATCTACACTGGTGGCAAGAACCTCAAATCTGTTACAAAGATTTAAGGGCTGAGGTTCTTGGGACTTTACCTCCCGCAAACTACTTCCTTTCTTCCCCCCACTGCCCGCCTTCTTCCCCCCACTGCCCGCCTTCTTCCCCCCACTGCCCGCCTCACCCGCAGCCACTCCCTGTTGTCCCTGACCCCCAGCTAAGTTAGTCAGTCTAAGGGGCGTGACTTTCTCTTTATACACATTATCCAGATGCTCTCCCCTTCCCTGATAAGCCTCAGTGTCTGTAGCTCAGAGTCCAGTTCATCTACCTTGAGCTGGAGATCCTCCAGCAACCAGCACTTACTGCAGACATGGTCCCTGGGGTCCACCTTGGGGTCCACTTGCTCCCACATCATACAGAAACAGCACATTACATATCCCTCCATCCCAATTTACCTTGCATGAGTTGGTGTAATTTAAAAGTGAAACCCTACCCTGCCTGTCCTCGCCGAAGCCCTGTGAGCCAAAGCCAGTTCACACTCTACTCCCCACCCACTCCGCTGCCCGCTCCCGACGCTGCCCGCTGTATAGAGTGACTTTTATACTAAAAAAACACACAATCTCCCAGAATCCCCTGCGGCCTACTCCCACTTCCCTTAGTTTAAACCCTTGAAAAAAGCCCGCGAAACAAAACGGATTAAATAAATAAATAATGCTATAATGGATCTGTGATGGGAGGCTTCAATTTAAAATTGTTGCAACAAGAATGAAGAGAAAGACTGACATTTCTATAGCGCCTTTCACATTCTCAGGCCATCCCAAAGCCTCACAGCCAATGAAGTAATTTTTGTAATGTAGGAACTATCTCAATTTGTGCACAGCAAGCTTCCAAAAACAGCAAAGTGATAATGACCAAATAATCTGTTTTACAGATATCCGCTGAGGGATAAACATTGGCCAGGATTCCAGAGAGAATTCCCCTGCGCTTCTTTGAAACAGTGCCATGGGATTCCACACATCCATGTTGCAGAGTAGGCCGGGTGCCCGTCAAACAACAGCTCTGACTGTGCAGCACTCTATTAACTGCTCATCTCCGGAATGGGATTTGAACCCAGAACCTTTCGACTCACAGTCAAGCAGGCTCACCACTGAGCTGCGGCTGACAGCTACACAGCTGATGAGGCAAGAACAGGAGAACTATCTTTCTTGAAGTGCTCTTGCAGCATGGAAAGCCTGACCACAGAGACCAGGTCATAATGAAAGCAAAGAGGTTGCAAATAAAGAAAGATGCAGGAGTTGGGCTTACTTTGTCATTGAAACCCATGCAAGAGGCCCGTGTTGGGGAGGTGCAAGGTTCTCAGAGAGTTGTGGGATCGCGGGAGGTGACAGAGAAAGGGAGAGGACAAGGCCGTGGAGGGATTTGAAAAGAAAGGTGAGATTTTGAATTTACTGCGAGAGGAGTGATGGAGAAGAGGACCTGGCGTAAGTCAGGATGCGGCAGCAGAGATTTGGGGGGAGTTGAAATCTGTGGCTATTAGAAATCCTCTGAATCAGTGGCACAGTGGTTATCACTGCTGCATCACAGCACCAGGGACCGGGGTTCAATTCCAGCCTCGGGTGACTGTCTGTGTGGAGTTTGCACATTCTTCCTGGGGCTGCATGGGTTTCCTCCGGGTGCTCCAGTTTCCTTCCACAGTCCAAAGATGTGCGGGTGAGGCTGATTGGCCGTGCTAAATTGCCCCTTAGTGTCAGGTGGTCTAACTAGGGTAATTACGTGGGACTAGCGGGATAGAGCCTGGGTCGGTGTAGACTCAATGGGCCAAATGTCCTCCTTCTGCACTGTAGGGATTCTCTAATCTGTAAAGTGATGGAAGGTACCATTGACAATGATCTCAAGTAACACTTACTCAGCAATAACCTGCAGTTGTACAGGGCGTTGGTGAGGCCACACCTGGAGTATTGTGTGCAGTTTTGGCGTCCTTATCTGAGGAAGGATGTCCTTGCTATAGAGGGAGTGCAGCGAAGGTTTACCAGGCTGATTCCTGGGATGATAGGTCTGTCATATGAGGAGAGATTAAGTCAGTTAGGATTATATTCACTGGAGTTTAGAAGAGTGAGAGGAAATCTCATAGAAACTTAGAAAATTCTAACAGGGTTAGACAGGGTAGATTCAGAAAGAATGTTCCCGATCGTGGGGGAGTCCAGAACTAGGGGTCATAGTTTGAGGATAAGGGGTAAACCTTTTAGAACTGAGGTGAGGAGAAATTTCTTCAACCAGAGGGTGGTGAATGTGTGGAATTCACTACCACAGAAAGTAGTTGAGGCCAAAACATTGTCTAATTTCAAGAAGAAATTAGTTAGAGCTCTTGGGGCTAAAGGGATAAAAGGATAGGAGGGAAGGGGGGATCAGGATATTGAATTTTATGATCAGCCATGCTCGTAATGAATGGCCAAGCAGGCTCGAAGGGCTGAATGGTCTCCTCCTGCTTCTAGTTTCTATGTTTCTATAACCTGCTCACTGATGCTCAGTTTGGGTTCTGCCAGGGTCACCCAGCTCCTGGCCTCAGTACAGCTTTTGTCCAAACATGGACAAAAGAGCTGAATTCCAGAAGCGGGGTGACTGTCCTTGACATCAAGGCCACATTTGACCGAGTGTGGCATCAAGGAGCCCGAGCGAAACTGGAATCAATGGGAATCAATGGGAATCAATGGGAATCGGGGGAAAGTCTCCCCTGGTTGGAGAGTCATACCTGGCACCAAGGAAGACGGTTGCGGTGATTGGAGGTCAATCATCTCAGTCCCAGGACATCACTGCAGGGGTTCCTCAGGGTGGTGTCCGAGACCCAACCACCTTCAGCTATGTCGCGAGACACAACAACATGAACTATATACAGAGCAGAATGATGAACCTGACTTTTCCCTCCAAATCCAGCTGAGGGACAGCCCACTCCCAGATCCACTCTCTACGCCGCGATTGATCCAGATTCACATGCTCCGTTGCGAAAGGCCCATCGGGCCACATGACCCTCGATCGCTCACTCCTTAAAGGGGCCACGCTGCCACAAGCTGCTTCACTAATTACCTTTCCTCTATCATAAGGTCAGAAGAGGGGATGTTTGCTGATGACTGCACAATGTTTCGCACCATTCACGACTCCTCAGATACTGAAGCAGTCCCTGTCCATATTCCCGGACAACATTCAGGTTTGGGACGATAAGTGGAAAGTAACATTCACTCCACACAACTGCCATGCAGATAATGGCCATTTCCACCAAGAGAGAATCTAACCATTTCCCCTTGGCCTTCAGTGGCATTACCAACATTGAATCCCCCCCAATATCGACACCCCATTGACCAGAAAGTGAACTGGACCAGCCGCACAAATACTGTGGCCTCAGGAGCAGGTCAGAGGTTGGGAATTGTGAGGTGTGTAACTACCTTCCTTTCTCAAAGCCTGTCCACCATGTGCAAAGCACAAGTCAGGAATGAAATGGAATACCCTCCACTTACTTGGATGGGTGCAGCTCCAACAACATCCAGGAAACTCGACATCATCCAGGACAAAGTAACCCCGCTTGAAATACACTCTGTCCACCAACTTAAACATTCGCTCTCCTAACCACCAACACACAGTGGCAGCCGTGTGCACCATCTATAAGATGCACTGTAGGAACGTACCAAGGCTCCTTAGGCAGCAACTTCCAAAACCATAACATCTACCATCTAGAAGGACAAGAGCAGCAGATACCTGGGAACACCACCACCTGGAAAATCCCCTCCAAGTCACTCACCATGCTGACTTGGAAATATATCGGCCGTTCCCTCACTGTCACTGGGTCAAAATCCTGGAACTCCCTCCCTAACAGCATTCTAGGTGTACCTACAACACATGGGAATGCAGCAACTCAAGAAGGCAGCTCACCACCACTTTCTCAAGGGGCAATTAGGGATGGGTATTAAAGGCCAGCTTAGCCAACGATGCCCACATCCTGTGAAAGAACAGAAAAAATATAATGGACAAGGGATTGATAAAATGGACACAACAAAGGAGTGTGGAGTAATGGCCGTACCAACTCTTTAAAGAACTATCCAGTGAGTCCCATTTCCCTGCTCTTTCCCTGTAACTTGACATTTCTTTTTCTTTTTGAAACAATACCTCCTTCTCCTTAATCCTCCCTGCTGTAAGGAGGAGAACCCCAGCTTCTCCAGTCTCTTCACATAACTGAAGTTCTTCATTGCTGGCACCATTCTGGTTAATCTTCTCCGCACCTCCTTCAAGTGTGGTGCCCAGAACTGGGACACGGGACTCCAGCAGAAGCTAACCTGTGGTCTATGAATCTTTACCACAGTCGCTGAGTTATAAAAACTATTGGAGTTGGGAAAAAGGGGGGGCTTGATTGGATGGGTTGGATTTGTCCTTCATTCCATGTCACCCGTGGCAATGACAGCTGACTCCTTGCCCTGTGCTGGGGCATTGGAACCTTGGAAGCTTATCCTCCATTTCACATTCTAGCTTTCAAATCCAATCATGGCCTCAACTCCCCCCCCCCCCCCCCCCCCCACCCGCCCCGGTCCCCCTTTCCAATCCCACAACCAATACAGCTGCACTCTTTAAATTCTCATCTCTCAGGCCTCCTCAATTTTAACCTCCCCACCATTGGCGGCCATGTCTTTAGCTGTCCAGGGCCTAAGCTGTGGAATTCCCGCTCTAAACCTCCCAGCCTCCATTCCGCCATCTCCTCCTTTAAGATGCTCCTGACCTCTTAGACCAGAATTTTGCATACCTGCCCTATTATCTCCTTGAGTGGCTCTGGATGCCAAGGTTCCTTTGATAACACGCCTGTGAGACACCTTGGGATGTCTCACTGCATTAAAGGTGCTATATAAATGCACGGTCATGTTGGAGGTGGGAGGTGAATCCTCAAGGAAGGCGTTCCAATCAAAGTTTGTAACTCTAAGGCAGAGCCTCTCTGACACTGGGGGCAAGACCTTGAGGAAAAACCTTCTCTTCAGAGCCTCAAATCCCAATGGGACACTTTGGGAATGGTAGCTGATTTCTTGCACGCAGCTTTTCCTTATAAAGGTTGCTCACTTTTTCTAGATTTCTGTTTGTGTGAGTTTCACCTGGGAATATTATACTCACAAACAGATACATCTAAATAAATTGCATTGTTTTTAATTCCCAGGTTTTCCAGAGTGTTCTCTCAATGAGTGTCAACCTTCTGTCGGAGAGAGTGGTTATCACAATATGATTTTCATCATGGGGCCATCTAGTGTTTATCTGATGATATGCGAGAATCTTTCTGCATCATGATCCAGCTCCCAGAGTTACAACGTGAACTGAACCATCTCCAATAGCAAGGCTGCTTTAATAGCAGCTATATAAGACCCTCGTCAGACCCCACTTGGAGCACTGTGCTCAGTCTGGTCGCCTCATTACAGGAAGGATGTGGAAAAGATTGAAAGGGTGCAGAGGAGATTTACAAGGATGTTGCCTGGATTGAGTGGCATGCCTTATGAGGATAGGCTGAGGGAGCTCGGTCTTTTCTCCTTGGAGAGTCGTAGGATGAGAGGAGACCTAATAGAGGTATATAAGATGTTGCGAGGCATAGATCGGGTGGACTCTCAGAGGCTTTTTCCCAGGGTGGAAATGGCTGCTACGAGAGGACACAGGTTTAAGGTGCTGGGGGGTAGGTACAGGGGAAATGTTAGGGGGAAGTTTTTCACACAGAGGGTGGTGGGCGAGTGGAATCGGCTGCCGTCAGTGGTGGTGGAGGCAAACTCAATAGGGTCTTTTAAGAGACTCCTGGATGAGTACATGGGACTTAATAGGATGGAGGGTTATAGGTAGGCCTAAAAGGTAGGGATATGTTCAGCACAACTTGTGGGGCCGAAGGGTCTGTTTTGTGCTGTAGTTTTCTATGTTTCTATGTAATAGCTAACTAGCTCACCAGCACCTTTATTTTCTCAGAAGACGAAGGAAATTTGGCATGTTTGCTACAATTCTCATGAACTTCTACGGATACACCATAGAAAGCATTCTTTCTGGTTGTATCACAGTTTGGTTTGGCTCCTGCTCTGTCCTAGACTACAAGATACTACAAAAGGTCGTGAACGAAGCCCAGTCCATCACGCAAACCAGCCTCCCATCCATTGACTCCATCTAACTTCCCTCGGCAAAGCAGCCGGCATAATCAAGGACTCCACTCACCCCAGACATTCTCTCTTCCACTTTCTTCCATTGGGAAAAAGATACAAAAGCCTGAGGTCACGTACCAACCGACTCAAGAACAGCTTCTTCCCTGCTGCTGTCAGACTTTTGAATGGACTTACCTTGCATTAAGTTGATCTTTCTCTACACCCTAGCTATGACTGTAACACTACATTCTGCACTCTCTCCTTTCCTTCTCTATGTACAGTATGTTTTGTCTGTATAGCGCGCAAGAAATAATACTTTTCACTGTATGTTAATACATTTGACAATAATAAATCAAATCAAATCAAATCAATATTAGTTAGAGGTTCAGCAACTACATAACATGACAAAGAAACAACATTCCTTGTATCAAACCTGGTAAATGGTGATGTCAACAATGGAACCGTGAATAAAAACTAATCCACTCACAATGATTGCAACATAGGGACAAGGAGGAGTCCATTCAGCCCATCAAGCCTCTTTTACCATTCAATCTGACCAGCACTGTAACTCCACTTATCTGCACTGGCTCCGTAATCCTTACTATCCTTATCCTAACAACAACCTGTCAATCTTAATTGTGACATTTTTAAATAACCCCCTAGCGTCAGCATTTTCTTTGCGGGGAGCGAGTGGTGTGTGTAGTTTGGGCGGCACGGTGGCACAGTGGTTAGCACTGCGGCCTCACAGTGCAAGGGACCCGGGTTCGATTCTGGCCTCAGGTCACTATCCATGCGGAGTTTGCACCTTCTCCCCATGTCTGTGTGGTTTTCCCCCGGCTACTCCGGTTTCCTCCCACAGTCCAAAGATGTGCAGGTTGGGTTGATTGGCCATGCTAAAATTGACCCTAATGTCAGGGGGATTAGCAAGGTAAATGTGTGGGGTCACGGGAATAGGACCTGGGTGTGATTGTGGTGGCACAGATTTGATGGGCCGAATGGTCTCCTTCCGTACTGTAGGGATTCTATGGATTCTAGTTGAGTTAATTTCACAAAGGAGTTCTGAATGTTGTATAGTTTAACAATGTTTATGTACATATGTATAATATACTGTCTAAGCTAGAAGCTGTCTCCATGCTTGCCTCTACACACATCTCTGTCCAGTACAAGGCTAGCCTCTAGATTCAGGATATGCGTTCCTTTACATCACAGTGTGGGTCGTACTGTACCCAGTCCCACATTAACCCTTTCTACACCAGTCCCTCATAGTGCAGCAAGTTCCAGGTTTCCATTATCTCATGTGTGAAGAAGTGCTTCCTGACATCATTCCTGAATGACCTCCATCTTTACGATGCTCCTTACAACCTACCCCTTTGACCATGGATGGGGGCTGTCCGATCCCACTCCGTTGTGAGCAACAACGGAGGATTTGGTGCGCCAACCAAGTTGGGCCGAAGGGCCTATTTCCATGCTGTAAACCTCTATAACCAAAACTCCATTCACTTTCAGCAGCACTGGAGAATTCCAGCCAGGAACAAGGTCGGAGAATCCCAGCTGCAGGCGAGGACGGAGAATCCCAGCCATAAACGAAGTTGGAAGCTTTTGGCAGATCTTTTTGGTCACCTGTTCTAAGATTTCCTCATGTGGCCTAATGTGTCTGATCTCTGCTGTGAAACCTGTTGGGATGTTTCGCTACAGTAACGATGCTGTTATGGAGGTCTTGTGGAGCAGTGGGGTTAGCGCCCCTGCCTCTGAACCAGAAGCTGCGGGTTCGAGTCCCACCCCAGGACTTGGTGGCTGAGGAAGGTGCGTTCATAACATGGCCAAACAGGTTGAGTGTCAACCTGCAAATCCGTCAAAACATGTCAATGGCTGGCGGTAAGCGTGGGAGAGACTCCTGTTCCGCCACGCTTGATGTGGAGTGGCGCTGCCCAAGCTATAAGCCTCTGACGACAGGCTAGTGACTTGTTCCGGGAATTACTAGCTATGGAGACAGATGAAACGATGGGAAGAGAATTGGAGAGATGCTATACAAATGCAAGTTGTTGAAAAAGCAGCAAAATAGTACTGAGCTCAATAATTAAAAACTTGTGCTGACATGTGTGGGGGCGAAGTAGAAGGGGTCGAGAGCTTAAAGTTTTTAGGTGTCCAGATCACCAACAACCTGTCCTGGTCCCCCCATGCCGACACTTTCGTTAAGAAAGCCCCACCAACGCCTCTACTTTCTCAAAAGACTAAGGAAATTTGGCATGTCAGCTACGACCCTCACCAACTTTTACAGATGCACCATAGAAAGCATTCTTTCTGGTTGTATCGCAGCTTGGTATGGCTCCTGCTCTGCCCAAGACCACAAGGAACTACAAAAGGTCATGAATGTAGCCCAATCCATCACGCAAACCAGTCTCCCATCCATTGACTCTGTCTACACTTCCCGCTGCCTCGGCAAAGCAGCCAGCATAATTAAGGACCCCACGCACCCCGGACATTCTCTCTTCCACTTTCTTCCATCAGGAAAAAGATACAAAAGTCTGAGGTCACGTACCAACCGACTCAAGAACAGCTTCTTCCCTGCTGCTGCCAGACTTTTAAATGGACCTACCTCGCATTAAGTTGATCTTTCTCTGCACTCTAGCTATGGCTGTAACACTACGGGCCCAATTTTACCAAACATTCACGCCCGTTTTCGGGCGCGAAATTGCGGTAAAGTTGGGCGTCGGGCCAATACCGTGATCTGCACCCGATTGCGAGCAGATTGCGGCTTTACCGACACCCGATTCCCGCGCCCGAATCGGGCGACCCGACAATTTAAATGCATTAGCATGCATTTAAATCGATTTAATGAACCGCGCGCCCAACTCTACCGCCAAATCCCACTTTACCGTCTTCTGGCCCGTTCCGAATCCACGCTTTTAGCGACCTGCAAAATAAAAGTCCGGAGCGGATTTCTATTCTGCAGGGGAACCTCCGAAGCCCTCTCTGCCCTTGTGAAGTCACCATCCTCCGCTAACCACCCCGGCAGACTCCCCCCCCGCCGGATCGGACCCCCCTGGGAGGCAGGCCCCCCCCCCCCGGCTGACGGGCCCCCCCCCCCCCCCCCCCCCCCACTGGGATCAGACCTCCCCTGGGAGGCAGGCCCTCCCGGCAGACCCCCCCACCGCCGGGATCGGACCCCCCTGGGAGGCAGGCCCCCCTCGGCAGAGCACACCCCCAACCTACCTCGATCGCTGGTCTCCCTCCACCATCCTTCCATTAGCAAGATAAGCTGTATGTTCCTCAGCTAGATCCACTTTGGTCAACACAAAGATGGTCCTTCTGCCTTGTGGGTCCATCTGTCTCACCAAGTCAGTTACAATACTGCGTTCAGCATCTACTGAACCATCTTGGATTCAAAGGATAATGAATGGTACTGGTCGATCTTCCTGGTGCTATCAGTCCTGTAACATCAGGAATGGCTGCCGACACCAAGGATATAATTTTTAGCATAAGCAATGCTTACATGCAGAACCCTAATCCTTTGTATCCAAGATGGTTCAGTAGATGCTGAATGCAGTATTGTAACTGACTTGGTGAACCAGATGGACCTGTCACACCCCCTCTCCTCCTCCCACCCCCCCTCCCCCCTCCCAGAGGGTGATCTGGGTCCCGCCCCCTCTCCTCCTCCATCTGGGTCAGAGAGCCGCTCTCTCTGCTTTTTTCTCCCCTCCAGGGCGCGCTGCTTCAGATTTTTTTTCAAACCGCGCATGCGCAGTTCAGAGCTCCAATCGTTCCGGCAGCGCTAAGCCCCGCCCACAGCGCGGATCGGGCCGGAGCCGGCAAAACGCGTATGGGCGCGCTGGAAAGAGGATTCCAGGCGCGGATCTATTTGACGCCCGGATTCGGCACTTAGACTCAAAATGGTAAAATCAGGCCCTACATTCTGCACTCTCTCCTTTCCTTCTCTATGAACGGTATGCTTTGTCTGTATCGCGCGCAAGAAACAATACTTTTCACTGTATGTTAATACATGTGACAATAATAAATCAAATCCAATTAAATCCAACATGTCTTGAAAAAGAGACCCTTTCAGACAGTTGGGCTGACTGTCCAACACTGGCATCTCCACAGCGTCTGTGGAGACAGAATAGAGCCAACATTTTGAGTCTGGATGACGGAACGTTGACTCTATTCTGTCTCCACAGATGCTGATGTGGAGATGCCGGCGTTGGACTGGGATAAACACAGTCAACAGTCTCACAACACCAGGTTAAAGTCCAGCAGGTTTATTTGGTAGCACGATGCTGCCAGACCTGCAGAGACTTTCCAGCATTTTCTGTTTTTGTTTCAGATTCCAGCATCCGCAGTATTTTGCTTTTAATTTCAGAAAGTTCCCCGGCAAAGATTACAATGGAGCTTTAAGAGAGTAATTAGCTGGACAGCTAGATGAAACACACACACTGCTGCATGACAGCTTCAAGGAGAATGAGACAATATCAGTGGAGAGGAATGAGAATGAAGCTTCACAATGGTGAGTCACTCTGAGTGCTGGGGATAATGCTGAACACTGAATGAATCAGCGGCTGTTACATATCCTGTGCTGCCAGTTAATATGAAAGTGGAGACTGAGGTTCACACACACTCTCTCGCTCGCTCTCTCTCATTGCAAAGATGTGTTAACTGATGCTTTTTAAATAGAATCAAACGCAAGGATACGATGCCAGAACCTTTCTAAATCGCTACTTCGGCCAGAGTTGCCTAATTCTGGATA
This sequence comes from Mustelus asterias, assembly GCF_964213995.1. Classification (NCBI taxonomy): domain Eukaryota; kingdom Metazoa; phylum Chordata; class Chondrichthyes; order Carcharhiniformes; family Triakidae; genus Mustelus; species Mustelus asterias. Next base: position 136,326,565 of record NC_135807.1, read on the forward strand.
CCGCATTTGGCAGGATCTCAAATCCTTGAAGAGGAAGTTTATTAAAGAGAGATAAGGAACCCCAGTGATGTGGGGAGAAGCCGGTATCGTTCTGCTTAGCGCAGAGAAGGTTAAAGCAAGATTTAATGGCAGTGTTAAAAGTTATGAAGAGTTTCAATAGGGTAAATAAGGAGAACTCTTTCCACCAGCTAGTGGGAGTGACACAGCGCCACACACTATGTTGATCTTTCTCTACACCCTAGCTATGACTGTAACACATTCTGCAATCTCTCCTTTCCTTCTCTATGAAGGGTGTGCTTTGTCTGTATAGTGCACAAGAAACAATACTTTTCACTGTATATTAATACATGTGACAAGAACAATTCAAATTCAATCACAGATTTAAAGTGATTGGTAAAAGAGCCCGGGGAGGGAGGGGGGTGCGGGGGGACGGGGGATGGGGGTGGGGTGGGGGGGGGTGGAGGAGGGGGGGGTGGGAGGAGGAGGTGGAATTTCCCTGTCCCTCCTACCATGGGAATCGTAGCGATTGGGATACGGACCATGCAAAGGTCCGCTGACCGCGGATGAAGTTTTCCGGTCTTGGGGTGAGCGCGGCCGGAATATCCCGTGTGAGGATTTTTTTCACCCAGCGAGTTGTGGTGATCCGGAAGGCGCTGCCTGAGAGGGCGGCGGAAGCAGATTCAATCGGAACTTTCACAAGGGAACTGGTAGATACAAAAAGTCAAAGATTTACAGAGGTATGGGTAAAGAGTAGGGGGCGTGGAATTAATTGGATAGCCCTCTCAGTGAGCCAGTATGGACAAGATGGGCTGAATGGCCTTCTCCTGTGCTAAGAACAAAGAACAATACAGCACAGGAACAGGCCCTTCGGCCCTCCAGGCCTGTGCCGCTCCCTGGTCCAAACTAGACCATTCTTTTGTATCCCTCCATTCCCACTCCGTTCATGTGGCTGTCTAGATAAGTCTTAAACGTTCTCAGTGTGCCCGCCTCCACCACCTTGCCTGGCAGCGCATTCCAGGCCCCCACCACCCTCTGTGTAAAATATGTCCTTCTGATATCTGTGTTAAACCTCCCCCCCCCCTCACCTTGAACCTATGACCCCTCGTGAACGTCACCACTGACCTGGGGAAAAGCTTCCCACCGTTCACCCTATCTATGCCTTTCATAATTTTATACACCTCTATTAGGTCTCCTCTCATCCTCCGTCTTTCCAGTGAGAACAACCCCAGTTTACCCAATTTCTCCTCATAACTAAGCCCCTCCATACCAGGCAACATCCTGGTAAACCTCCTCTGCACTCTCTCTCTAAAGCCTCCACGTCCTTCTGGTAGTCTGATTCTTCTGGTTGTCTGGCTGTCTGATTCTATGACATGACAGACAGTGGCACTTCCAGCAAAGCCTGGACTGTCTAACGAAAGTGATTTTAGCAATTTTTGCCAGCTCTGCATTGTTAATGAACCAATTTAGTAACCTGTTACACACAGCAAGTGTTAACAACATGTAATTATCGCTGTGCACTTTTCGTAAATTGTTTCAGAGAGCGGATTATTCATTAAATAAGCTGTTTAAAGTGTTGCCCTGGCAACATAATTGTTATGAACTGTTACATGTGAAATGGATACGCCTTATACTGGAATAGGTCTGAGTTCAGTAAAACTCTATAAAACAAATTAGTTCGGAGGCTCAATTCTCAATATTTCTTGAATTTAGTCCAAGAAAGTAACGAGACAAAGACTTGCAGCAGAGTTTTATGCTTGGAGATAAACTAATTCCCTCTGGATTAACAGAAGTGACCCCGAGTTCGCATTGTACAGTCAGATTGTAGCAATGCGATGTCTGCACCACAACATGAGGTTAGATTGTTCCATTGGAAAAGGAGAGAGTGAAATGTACTATCATTCATTATTCAATTGAACTGGCCTTCCAGCAACAGCTTACATTTAAGAGTGGGATTTTCCACTCCCGTTGGCCACGGGAATCGTAGCGGGCGGGATAGAAACCTTGATGGACCGGCTAAAGGTCCGTTGACTTTGGACGGGAAATTCTGGTGCCGCCGCAGGCAAGACCCACCCGTAGTTCCTCTATTTCAGTAACCAGACTGAAGTATTTCACTGGGAGTGTTATAAAGCAATGCTACATATTGACACCTAAGGAGATGCTGGCAAGTCATGTTGTAGCTTTATAGAACCTTAGTTAAGCTGCACTTGGAATGTAGTGTTCAATTCTGGTCGCCACACTACCAGAAGGATGTGGAGGCTTTGGAGAGGGTACAGAAAATATTTACCAGGATGTTGCCTGGTATGGAGGGCATTAGCTATGAGGAGAGGTTGGAGAAACTTGGTTTGTTCTCACTGGAACGATGGAGGTTGAGGGGCGACCTCATAAAAGTCTACAAGATTATGGACAGAGTGGATGGTCAGAAGCTTTTTCTGAGGGTAGAAGAGTTAATTACTAGGGGGCATGGGTTTAAGGTGCGAGGGGCAAGGTTTAAAGGAGATGCACGAGACAAGGTTTTTACACAGAGGGTGGTGGGTGCCTGGAGCTCGCTGCCGGGGGAGGTAGTGGAAGCAGATACGATAATGAGTTTTAAGGGGTGTCTGGACAAATACATGAATAGGATGGGAATAGAGGGATATGATTCCCGGAAGGGTAGGGGGTTTTAGTTAAGTCGGGCAGCACGGTTAGTGCAGGCATGGAGGGCCGAAGGGCCTGTTCCTGTGCTGTAATTTTCTTTGTTCTTTGTTCGGACAGATGGTCAAAAGCTTGCTTGTTCAGGTAACCTTAAAGGAGGAGACTGTGGTAAAAGTAAAGTGGGGTTTAGGGAGGGAATTCCAGAGCTTCGGGCCCAGGCAGCTGAAGGCACGGCCGCTGATGATGGAGTGATTAAAATCCGGGATGTTCAGGGTAGTGGGCAGCACGGTGAGACAGTGGTTAGCACTGCTGCCTCACAGCACCAGGGACCCGGGTTCAATTCCCGGCTTGGGTTGCTATCTGTGCGGAGCCTGCATGTTCTCCCCGTGTCTGCGTGGGTTTCCTCCGGGTGCTCTGGTTTCCTCCCACAATCCAAAGATGTGCGGGTTAGGTGGATTGGCCATGCTAAATTGCTCCTTAGTGTCAGGGGGATTAGCATGGTGAATACGTGAGGTTGCAGGGATAGGGCCTGGGTGGGATTGTGGTCGGTGCAGGCTCGATGGGCTGAATGGCCTCCTTCAGCACTGTAGGATTCTATGATTCAAGGGGCCAGATTTAGAGGTGTACAGATTTCATGGAGGATTGTGGGGCTGGAGAAGTTTCTTGAACTGGGAGGAACAAAGTTTTGGAAATGTTTTATAACAAGAATGAGAATTTTTAAATCGAGGCATCGCTTGACAATACAGGTCACTAAGCACAAGAGATGATAGGAGATCAAGAACTGGTAGGGGTTAGGATGCCAGCATAGAGTTTTCGATGAGGTCAAGTTTCTTTTTTATTCGTTCATGGGATGTGGGCGTCGCTGGCTGGGCCAGCATTTATTGCCCACCCTGAGGGCAGTTAAGAATCAACCACATTGCTGTGGCTCTGGAGTCACATGTAGGCCAGACCGGGGAAGGATGGCAGATTCCCTTCTCTAAAGGACATTAGTGAACCAGATGGGTTTTTCCGACAATGGCTCATGGTCACCAGTAGATTCTTAAATCCAGATTTTTTTATTGAGTTCAAATTTCACCATCTGCCGTGGTGGGATTCGAACCCTGGTCCCCAGAGCATTACCCTGGGTCTCTGGATTACTAGTCCAGCGACAATACCACTACACCACTGCCTCCCCGGCGGTGGCGTAGGAAGGGGGAATGTGGACGGCAGTCAGGCTTGTGTTAGAATCGTGAGGTCATGAAGGCATGAATGAGGGTGGCAGAGGCAAACTGGGGCGATGTTACAGAGGGGGAGATGGTCTCGGTGAGGATATGGGGTAAGGAGCTCATCTCGGGGTCAGATGCAACACCAAGATTGCAAACAGTCTGCTTTTAACACAAACCTTTGTCAGGATGTCCAACTATCACAGCCCAGCATCTAACGAGGTCTCACATCAAATCAAACTCTGTCAATGATTCAGAGCAAAGCACAACATTGCGATCACATCACAGCTGGCCTGATAAACCAGACACTATACTGTCACTTAGAATCGCTCGAGTGGGAGGTCTATCAGAGGTGAGCTTTCTGTGGGGGACCTTTGGGGGAATGGGGGGTCTAAGGTGGGGTAGAACTTAGCTCACAGTGCCTCGAGTTACTGACCTCACTGATTCAACAGAAAAGGAGGTCATTCGGCCCATTGTGGCTACAGCTCTCAGGAGAACCTTGTGTTGTGGGTGCTTGGCCCAGCAGGATGAGGGGCGGGGGGGGGGGCGGGGGGGGGGGCGGGGGGGGGGGGGGGGGTGGGGGGTGTAGTGGGGGAGGGGGAGTGAGGGGCTCATCTTGGGTCAGGAGGGATAAAGAATCAAGGAACAACTTCTCTTTCTGCTGAAGTCTGATTGGGTAGCTGACGTTAGCTGGGCAACTGCGTATGTTTAACTCAACAATTAGAGGTTCACCGAGGGTCCCTGGAAGAACGCAACTAAGGAAAATCTATCCTAAGTTTTCTTTTCCTTATTTTAGCATCCTTTACCAACCGACTCAAGAACAGCTCCTTCCCTGCTGCTGTCAGACTTTTGAATGGGCCTACCTCGCATTAAGTTGATCTTTCTCTACACCCCAGCGGTGACTGTAACACTACATTCTGCACTCTCTCCTTTCCTTCTCTATGAACGGTATGCTTCGTCTGTATAGCGCGCTAGAAACAATACGTTTCACTCTATCCTAATACATGTGACAATAATAAATCAAATCAAGTTTACAATCCCATAGAATCTCTACAGTGCAGAAAGAGGCCATTTGGCCCATCGAGTCTGCACCAACCCAGGCCCAACCCCCACCCTATCCCCACAGCCCTGCGCATTTACCATCGCTAACCCCCCTAACCTACCCATCCTGGGACACTAAGGGGCAATTTAGCATGGCTAATCCAACTAACCTACACATCTTTGGAGTGTGGGAGGAAACCGGAGCACCCGGAGGAAACCCACGCAGACACGGGGAGAACGTGCAAACTCCACACAGACAGTGACCCAAGCTGGGAAAGGAACCTGAGTCCCTGGCAACTGTGAGACAGCAGTGCTGCCCACTGTGCCACCAGGCACTGTCCCAAATTATTCCAGGCAGCTGTTTTCTTTGGGATACAAGGAGAAGTGGCTAGATGGGTGGAGAACTGGCTTGGCCATAGGAGACAGAGGGTAGTGGTCGAAGGGTCTTTTTCCGGCTGGAGGTCTGTGACCAGTGGTGTTCCGCAGGGCTCTGTACCAGGACCTCTGCTATTTGTGATATATATAAATGATTTGGAAGAAGGTGTAACTGGTGTAATCAGCAAGTTTGCGGATGACACGAAGATGGCTGGAATTGCGGATAGCGAAGAGCATTGTCGGGCAATACAGCAGGATATAGATAGGCTGGAAAATTGGGCGGAGAGGTGGCAGATGGAATTTAATCCGGATAAATGCGAAGTGATGCATTTTGGAAGAAGTAATGTAGGGAGGAGTTATACAATAAATGGCAGAGTCATCAGGAGTATAGAAACACAGAGGGACCTAGGTGTGCAAGTCCACAAATCCTTGAAGGTGGCAACACAGGTGGAGAAGGTGGTGAAGAAGGCATATGGTATGCTTGCCTTTATAGGACGGGGTATAGAGTATAAAAGCTGGAGTCTGATGATGCAGCTGTATAGAACGCTGGTTAGGCCACATTTGGAGCACTGCGTCCAGTTCTGGTCGCCGCACTACCAGAAGGACGTGGAGGCATTGGAGAGAGTGCAGAGAAGGTTTACCAGGATGTTGCCTGGTATGGAGGGTCTTAGCTATGAGGAGAGATTGGGTAGACTGGGGTTGTTCTCCTTGGAAAGACGGAGAATGAGGGGAGATCTAATAGAGGTATACAAGATTATGAAGGGTATAGATAAGGTGAACAGTGGGAAGCTTTTTCCCAGGTCGGAGGTGACGATCACGAGGGGTCACAGGCTCAAGCTGAGAGGGGCGAAGTATAACTCAGACATCAGAGGGACGTTTTTTACACAGAGGGTGGTGGGGGCCTGGAATGCGCTGCCAAGTAGGGTGGTGGAGGCAGGCACGCTGACATCGTTTAAGACTGACCTGGATAGTCACATGAGCAGCCTGGGAATGGAGGGATACAAACGATTGGTCTAGTTGGACCAAGGAGCGGCACAGGCTTGGAGGGCCGAAGGGCCTATTTCCTGTGCTGTACTGTTCTTTGTTCTCTTTGTTCTTTGACAAATGATGCTGTGACTGCTTTATCCTCGGTGTAACTGCTTAGACTGTCTGAAAACACGTTCAGGCAAATCTGTGCTTTATTTTGTGTGTGGCTGCATCTAATCAACACCTCGCTTTGTAACAGGCAAACATGAGAACCATAACACCTTGCATTTATATAGCGCCTTGAATACAGTAAAACACCCCCAATCTCCTCACCAGAGTCATTTTATCTCCCTGCGTGGTTGATAACATGTCTGTGATGCACCTTGGGATGTTTTAAAACAGCAATTGCTTATATTTTTAGAGCACCTTTCATGGAATGAACCATGTCCAAAGATGTGCAGGTTAGGTGGATTGGCCATGTTAAGTTGCTCCTTAGTATCCAAAGATTGCAGGTTAGATGGATTGGCCATGCTACATGGTCCCTTAGTGTCCAAAGATTGCAGGTTAGGTAGACTAGCCGTGAGAAATGTGTGGGGTTATGGGGTTAGGACTGGGGAGAGAGCCTGGGTAAGTTGCTCTGTCAGAGAGCCAGTGCAAACTCAATGGGCCGAATGGCCTATTCCGCACTGTAGGGATTCTACGATTCTATGTCCAGGTGCTTCACTGGAGCAATGTGTGTCCCTGAGCCACATACGGAGATATTGGGGCAGATGGTCAAAGACTTGGTCAAAGAAGTTTAAGGAACAACTTTGGAGGAGTGAGTTGGCAGATAAATTATTGTTCTGGATTTTGCTTCACATTGGATGTTTGTCCCTCAGTCATGGTGGTTTATTTTAATGAGCAGATTTACGGCCTAATCTCTTTAACCTGCGCTTTTTTCTCCGCCTTCCTTTTATTACTTCAACGTTGAAAGTTCTCAATTGGGAGAACGATACAGACATCTTTCCCAAGGATTATGTACTGGGAAATTGTCCATGACTTCCCAAAGTCTGAACTGAGGCCAATTTCTCCGAGATTTCTCAGCCGTTGATTAAGAACAATGGATGAAGTTTGATCCAAACACTGATTATATTTATTTCTTCAGCGCTGCTGGATCTGGAAGCAAGAGGCACTAGCGGGAAACTCACATTATCATCAACTGGAGCGGTTTGGCTAATTCATGTTTTAATAGTGAAAAGTGGAAGAGCAAAATAGACAATTGATTTGGAAAACTGTAATTTTTCACAACTGGATCACAGAATTCTGGGACTGGTAGAATCCTCCTGAAATCAGGAAGATTTTAACTAAATCCCTTCATGCAACACAAGGCGGCACGGTGGCACAGTGGCACAGTGGTTAGCACTGCTGTCTCTCAGTGCCAGGGACTTGGGATCAATTCTGGCCTCGGGTCACTGTCTGTGTGGAGTCTGCACATTCTCCCCGTGTCTGCGTGCGTTTCCTCCCACACTCCAAAGATGTGCAGGTTAGGTGAATTGGCCATGCTAAATTGTCCCTTAGAGTCCCAAGATCTGTAAATTAGGGGGATTAGCCATGGGAAATGTGTGGAGTTACGGAGATAGGGTAAAGGGGATGGCCTGGGTGGGATGCTTTTTCGGAGAGTCAGACTCGATGGGCCGAATGATCCCTTTCTGCACTGCAGGGATTGTATGAACACATTAGGTGTTTAAATTTTGGGTGGCACAGTGGTTAGCGCTGCTACCTCACAGCGCCAGAGTCCCGGGTTCAATCCTGGCCTCGGGTCACTGTCTGTGTGGAGTTTGCACGTTCTCCCTGTGTCCACGTGGGTTTCCTCCGGGTGCTCCGGTTTCCTCCCACGCTCCAAAGATGTGCGGGTTAGGTGGATTGGCCATGCTAAATTGCCCCTTAGTATCAGGGGGATTAGCAGGGCAAATGTGTGGGGTTACGGGAATAGGGCCTGGGTGGGATTGTGGTTGGTACAGACTCAATGGGCTGAATGGCCTCCTTCTGTACTGTAGTGGTTCTATGAATCTATGAAAAGAGCAACTCACCAAGGCTCTTTAGGCAGCATCTTCTAAACCAATGACTTCTAACACCAAGAAGGGAACACCAGCATCTGCAAGTTCCCCTCCAAGTCACTCACCATCCTGACTCAGAAATATATCGGCCATTCATTCACTGTCGCTGGGTCAAAATCCTGAAACTTTCTCCTTAACAGCACGGTGGGTGTACCTACACAACAGGGACTGCAGCGGTTCAAGAAGACATCTCACCACCACCTTCTGAAGGGCGACTGGGGATGGGCATTAAATGCCGGCCTAGCCAGTGACACCCACATCTCATGAGTGAATTTTTAAAAAACTTGCATGACAGCATCCTTATGTTGTGCCCTAAAGCACTTCGCAGAAGCAATAATTGGATCAAATCTGATCGGGAAGAATGAACTTGCATTCCTACAGCGCCTTCCACAACCTCAGAATGTCCCCAAGCGCTTAGCAGCCCGACAATGTGCATCCTTTGACATATCGTCACCAGGAAACTAAGCCAGGAAAATGTAGAGAGCACAGTAGCCGATTTATGCACAGCAAGATCTCACAAACTGCAGTGTCAACATGACAACCGCATCTTATTTGTTTTGCATCTTTATCATAATGGAACACCCCAAGGCACTTCCCGAGAGCATTATAAAACAAAATATGATGCCAAGCTGCGGAGATAATTGCCAAAATCTCGCTGCCGTTCACACCGACGGGGTCCTATGGTCCCACCGATGGCACGCCCTTGCCCTCATTTACCCGACGGCAAGGGGTATGTTCACTGGGAAACCCCATTGGCAACAGCGGGGCCATAAGCCTCTACTTTCTCAGAAGACGAAGGAAATTTGGTATGTCAGCTATGACTCTCACTTTTACAGATGCACCATAGAAAGCATTCTTTCTAGTTGTATCACAGCTCCGTATGGCTCCTGCTCTGCCCAAGACTACAAAAGGTCGTGAATGTAGCCCAATCCATCGCGCAAACCAGCCTCCCATCCATTGACTCCATCTACACTTCCCGCTGCTTCAGGAAAGCAGCCAGCATAATTAAGGACCCCACGCACCCCGGACATTCTCTCTTCCACCTTCTTCCTTCAGGAAAAAGATACAAGAGTCTGAGGTCACGTACCAACCGACTCAAGAACAACTTCTTCCCTGCTGCTGTCAGACTTTTGAATGGACTTACCTTGCATTAAGTTGATCTTTCTCTACACCCTAGCTATGACTGTCACACTACATTCTGCACTCTCTCCTTTCCTTCTCTATGAACGGTATGCTTTGTCTGTATAGTGCACAAGAAACAATACTTTTCACTGAATACTAATACATGTGACAATAATAAATCAAATCAAATCAAAGATCCCACTGCCAGCGAGTGGCCGTCACCCTCGCTGCCGTGAAACACACAGCGGAGAGGGAGAAAAATCCCGCCCATTGGGTCAGGTGACCGAAGAGGTATGATGTCAGAAGCAGTTGAAAGGAGGGAAGCGAGGTGGAGAGAGGTTTAACGAGGGAATGATGACCAGACAATAAAGTTTATTTATGAGTGTCACAAGTTAGGCTTACATTCACACTGCAATGAAGTTACTGTGAAAATCCCCTAGTCGCCACATTCCAGGGCCTGTTTGGGTACACTGAGGGAGAATTTAGCACCCAACCAGCACGCCTTTCAGACTGTGGGAGGAAACCGGAGCACTCGGAGGAAACCCACGCAGACATGGGGAAGAATGTGCAAATTCTACACAGACAGTGACTCAAGCCGGGAATCATAGAAATCATAGAAATCATAGAAACCCTACAGTGCAGAAGGAGGCCATTCGGCCCATCGAGTCTGCACCGACCACAATCCCACCCAGGCCCTACCCCCACATATTTTACCCGCTAATCCCTCTAACCTACACATCCCAGGACTCTAAGGGGCAATTTTTAACCTTGGCCAATCAACCTAACCCGCACATCTTTGGACTGTGGGAGGAAACCGGAGCACCCGGAGGAAACCCACGCGGACACGAGGAGAATGTGCAAACTCCACACAGACAGTGACTCAAGCCGGGAATCGAAGTCGTGTCCCTGGCGCTGTGAGGTGGCAGCGCTAACCACCGTGCCCCCGGGCTGCCCTGTGCTTGGCGGTGATGTTTGATGAGGGATAAAAGGCGTACAGGGCGTAATGGTGTTTTAAAGCCTGACTTCTCCTCCTAACCGGGGCTCTCGCTGAGGTGACTTGCAGAGGCGGGGAGGAGGTTGAGCTGACGTCTGGTCTGTGCTCGGGGAAGCCTGCAGACACTGATTATCTGGGCTGGCGCTTGAGGGATGGAGACAGGAGCGAGGGGGAAGGGCTCCTGCACCATGGAACCATGAGTCAATGCGTTCAGGGACTTAGGAGAGGAAAATGGAAAATAGATAGGACCAATCCAGTCTGCTAACAGACTCTTGAAAACAGACAATAAATATTATTTTAAGCTTATTTGAAGGCCACAATCAGAAATATCATCCGAGATTTTAACTTCTGACATCATTCTTGGGGTTTTCTGGAACGAAGGCAGTATTGAAAGGAGAATATCTTTTGAAGTAACTGAGATAAAGTGAAGAAGAAAGAAATAACTTTTTCTCTTGTACTTTTCATCACCTCAAAATCTCTCCATGTGCTTTACAACCAATGACGTTGAGTTGAAGTGAAGTCACTGTTGTAATGTGGTGCACAGCAAGATCCCACAAAATGTGATCATGTCCACATCATTTGTCTTCAGGACTGTTGGTTGAGGGATAAATATTAGTCTGAGCTTCACGGAGAGCTCCCCTGTTCTTCTTCGATTAGTACAGTAAGAAGTCTCACAACACCAGGTTAAAGTCCAACAGGTTTATTTGGTAGCAAATACCATAAGCTTTTGGAGCACAGCTCCTTCTCCACATCACTTCTTCGATTAGTACCATGGGATCTTTTACAAAGACATTGTGACAGGAAGGATGTTTCCAATGGGAGGGGGGTGTAATGACCTCAATCTGGCCGTTGAGGTTGGCCAATTGGAGTATGAACACCCTGATTAAAGATCTAATTGATGGGCCAATCAGGGAGTCTTTGCCTTGTATTTAACCGGGAGTGTCAGTTCCTCTGACACGCCAGGGGATAGACTGCTGCTGACTGATAGCACTCTGTGTACTGCTGTTGGAATTGTAAATAAAGGGGTTTAGTGAAGTGACTTCTGCCTCCGATGACTTACTAAAGTCGGGGAGTCCACAACAGGGCTCATAGTCTAAGGATAGGGGGTAAACCTTTTAGGACTGAGGTGAGGAGAAATTTCTTCACCCGGAGAGTGGTGAATGTGTGAAATTCGCTACCACAGAAAGCAGTTGAGGCCAAAATATTGTGGGTGTGATCTTACCGACCGTTCACACCACACCCCAGCTGCAGCGAGGTCAGAGAATTTGGCGCCCAGTCGGTTGGGTAACATTCCAGCCAGTATGTTTTCAATAAGGAGTTGGATATAGCTCTTGTGGTGAAGGGGATCAAAGGACATGGGTGGAAAACGAGAACAGGTCATTGACTTGGATGGTCAGCCATGAACATGATGAGTGGCAGAACAGGCTTGAAGGGCCGAATGGCCTCCTCCTGCTCCTATTTTCCAGGTTTCCCTCCAGTGAGCACTCTTTCTGCTTTTTTTGTCCTCAGTAACGTGCCAATATCTTCAGGGACTCACCACATACACACACTATCGCATAGAATTTACAGAACAGAAACAGGCCATTCGGCCCATATGGTCTGTGCTGGTCTTTATGCTGCACATCAGCCTCCTCCAATCATACTTTGCTGAACCCTATTAGGACATCCTGCTATTTTTCCCTACTTTGTGTGTTTATTCAGCTTCTCTTAAATGAATCAATACCTTCACCTCAACCACTCCCCGTGGGAGCGAATCCCACATTCTCCCCACTCCCTGTGGGAGCGAGACCCACATTCTTCCCACTCCGTGTGGGAGCAAGTTCCACATTCTCCCCACTCCCTGTTAGAGATAGTCCCACATTCTCCCCCACTCCCTGTGAGAGCGAGTCCCACATTCTCCCCCACTCCCTGTGAGAGCGAGTCCCACATTCTCCCCCACTCCCTGTGGGAGCGAGTCCCACATTCTCCCCACTCCCTGTGAGAGTGAGTCCCACATTCCCCCCCACTCCCTGTGAGAGTGAGTCCCACATTCTCCCCACTCCCTGTGAGAGTGAGTCCCACATTCTCCCCACTCCCTGTGGGAGCGAGTCCCACATTCTCCCCACTCCCTGTGAGAGTGAGTCCCACATTCTCCCCACTCCCTGTGGGAGTGAGTCCCACATTCTCCCCACTCCCTGTGAGAGCGAGTTCCACATTCGGTCAGGTCTTCAAAGTTTCGGTAGGGGAACATGTGGCAAATAGTGACCACAATCTGTTAGCTTTAGGATAGTGATGGAAAAGGATGAGTGGTGTCCCAAGGGTAAGGTGTTGGATTGGGGGAAGGCTAACTTTAGTGGGATTAGGCAGAAATTGGCAGCTGTTGATTGGGAGAGGCTGTTTGAGGGTAAATCCACATCTGGCATGTGGGAGTATTTTAAGGAACAGTTGTTAGGGCTGCAGGATAGGCATGTGCCTGTAAAAAAGAAGGATAGGAAGGGTAGGATTCGAGAACCGTGGATAACCAGGGAAATTGAGGGATTGGTCAAAAAGAAAAGAGAGGCGTATGTTAGGTCCAGGCAGCTAAAAATGGAGGGAGCTCTGGAGGAATACAAAGAAAGTAGGAAAGAACTCGAACAAGGAATTAGAAGGGCAAAAAGGTGTCACGAAATGTCCTTGGCAGACAGGATTAAGGAGAATCCCAAGGCATTTTATTCATATGTTAGGAACAAAAGGGTTGTCAGGGAAAAAATCGGACCTCTCAGGGACAAAAGTGGGGAGATCCTAAATGAATACTTTGCGTCGGTATTCACAAAGGAGAGGGATGTGTTGACTGGGAGTCTCGGAGGGGCGTGTTGACCCGTTAGAGAAAATCTCCATTACAAGGGAGGAGGTGTTAGGTTTTTTAGGGAATATAAAGACTGACAAATCCCCAGGGCCTGATGGAATCTATCCAAGGCTGCTCAGGGAGACGAGAGATGAAATCGCTGGGCCTCTGACGCAAATCTTTGTCTCGTCACTGGACACAGGTGAGGTCCCAGAGGATTGGAGGATAGCTAATGTGGTCCTGTTATTTAAGAAGGGTAGGAAGGATAATCCGGGAAATTATAGGTCGGTGAGCTTGACATCCGTGGTAGGGAAGTTGCTGGAAACGATTCTTAGAGATAGGATGTATGCGCATTTAGAAAGGAATAAACTCATTAACGATAGTCAGCATGGTTTTGTGAGAGGGAGGTCATGCCTCACTAACCTGGTGGAGTTTTTTGAAGAAGTGACTAGAATGGTTGACGAAGGAAGGGCCGTGGATGTCGTCTATATGGACTTTAGTAAAGCGTTTGACAAAGTCCCTCATGGTAGGTTGGTGCAAAAGGTTGGATCTCATGGGATAAAGGGGGAGGTGGCTAGATGGGTGGAGAACTGGCTTGGTCACAGAAGACAGAGGGTGGTAGTGGAAGGGTCTTTTTCCGGCTGGATGCCTGTGACTAGTGGTGTTCCGCATGGCTCTGTATTGGGACCTCTGCTGTTTGTGATTTATATAAACGATCTGGAAGAAGGTGTAACTGGGGTGATCAGTAAGTTTGCGGACTGCACGAAAATGGCTGGACTTGCAGATAGTGAGGAACATTGTCAGAGGCTACAGAAGGATATAGATAGGCTGGAAATTTGGGCAAAGAAATGGCAGATGGAGTTCAATCCTGATAAATGCAAGTGATGCATTTTGGTAGAACTAATGTAGGGGGGAGCTATACGATAAATGGCAGAACCATAAAGGGTGTAGATACGCAGAGGGACCTGGGTGTGCAAGTCCACAGATCCTTGAAGGTGACGTCACAGGGGGAGAAGGTACACCTAATAGAGGTGTATAAAATTATGAAAGGCATAGATAGGGTGAACGGTGGGAAGCTTTTTCCCAGGTCGGTGGTGACGTTCACGAGGGGTCATAGGTTCAAGGTGAGGGTGGGGAGGTTTAACACGGATATCAGAAGGACATATTTTACACAGAGGGTGGTGGGGGCCTGGAATGCGCTGCCGGGCAAGGTGGTGGAGGCGGACACACTGGGAACGTTTAAGACTGATCTAGATAGCCACATGAATGGAGTGGGAATGGAGGGATACAAAAGAATGGTTTAGTTCGGACCAGGGAGCGGCGCGGGCTTGGAGGGCCGAAGGGCCTGTTCCTGTGCTGTATTGTTCTTTGTTCTTTGTTCTATTCTCCCCACTCCCCGTGGGAGCGAGTTCCACATTCTCCCCACTCCCTGTGGGAGCGAGTTCCACATTCTCCCCCACTTCCTGTGGGAGCAAGACCCACATTTTCCCCCACTCACTCTGGGAGCGAGTCCCACATTCTCCCCCACTTCCTGTGGGAGCGAGGCCCACATTCGTCCCACTCCCCCTGGGAGTGAGTCCCACATTCTCTCCATTCCCTGTGGGAGCAAGTCCCACATTCTCCCCGCTCTCCATGGGAGTGAGTCCCACATTCTCCCCCACTTCCTGTGGGAGCGAGGCCCACATTCGTCCCACTCCCCCTGGGAGTGAGTCCCACATTCTCTCCATTCCCTGTGGGAGTGAGTTCCACATTCTCCCCCACTCCCTGTGGGAGTGAGTTCCACATTCTCCCCCACTCCCTGTGGGAGCGAGTTCCACATTCTCCCTGTGAGAGTGAGTTCCACATTCTCCCTGTGAGAGTGAGTTCCACATTCTCCATTCCCTGTGGGAGCGAGTCCCACATTGTCACCAGTCTCGGGGTAAAGAAGGTTTTCAGGAATCCTAATTGGATAGATTAGTGACTATCTTATATTGATGATCCCTGGTTTAGTGTTCAACAAACCTGTTGGACTTTAACCTGGTGTTGTTAAACTTCTTATAGTGTAACAGACACAGGAAAGTTTTTCAATAAACTGCCTATGGCATTTTGATGACCGTGAAGTGTTTTTGCTTCCTAACACTCCGGTTTGTAATATTTCATGACATTAAAGGTGCTATTTAATCACAGTTGTTGTTGTTAATCAGTCCATTGGATTCTGTCCCAGTGAAGAGTTGCAGCATCTATGTTATCGCCATGACAACAATGAGACAGAATGACTCAATGATTGGTGTAGAGCGTGGTGCATTGATCGACACATTCTGTCTCTTTTTCTGTTATTACAACTGTTCTGCTCAAAGATAGTAACTTGGGGAAAGGTCAACGTTAAGGAGCATCAAACAATATGGAACAGAGAAACGTCATTCGCTCCTCGGCCTTCCACAACCCGAGGAGAATGTCCTTTGTTATTCATTCTATCCAAACATCTCCGTGTCCTGAGAGATAAACAGTCACACCCGAACATTGAGAAGCTGGAGGGACTGCACTGAAATTCGCTCTCTCTTTGCTGATGGGTCAATGTACTGGGACACTGAGAACCACAACCAGGGTCAGATATTCAACCCTTTCTCTGCACTGATTCCCTCACCTTCGCTGGAAAAAAGGCTTTACAATTCACATCGACATCAAGATAGGATGGGCAGAAAAATAGCCACGGCCCATCTCCACCAACCAATGACTTTTAATGGAAATTATGTGTTGCCTGTGAGTCTGTTCATGTATGTATGTGTATGTGTGTGTCGGTATGTCTGTGCATGTATGTATGTGTATGTGCATGCGTGTGTCGGTATGTCTGTGCATGTATGTATGTGTATGTGCATGCGTGTGTCGGTATGTCTGTGCATGTATGTATGTGCATGTGTGTGTCGGTATGTCTGTGCATGTATGTATGTGTATGTGTGTGTGTGCATGTGTGTGTCTGTGCATGTATTATGTGTCTGTGCATGTGTGTGTCTATGTGTGTGTGTGCCTGTGTATGTATGTATGTGTCTGTGCGTGCGTGTGTCCATGTGTGCATATATGTATGTGTATGTGTGTCTGTCATCTACGTGTGTGTGTGTCTCTGTGCATGTATGTATGTGTGTGTATCTGTGTATGTATGTGTGTGTGTCTATATGTGTATGTGTCTGTGCATGTAAGTATATATATGTGTGCGTAGCTACGTGTGTGTATATACGTATGTGTATGTGTGCTTTTAAAAATTTATTTATTAGTGTCACAAGTAGGCTTACATTAACACTGCAATGAAGTTACTGTGAAAATCCCCCAGTGGCAGGAAGCAGAGGGTGATTGTCGAGGGGTGTTTTTTGGACTGGAAGACTGTGTCCAGTGGGGTCTCACAGGGATCAGTGTTGGTTAATATAAACAATTTTAGCCTTGAATGTAGGAGGGCTGATCAGTAAGTTTGCGGTTGTAAATAGTGAGGAGAGCCTTAGATTGCAGGAGGATACAGATGGGCTGGACAGATGGACTGGTCAGTGGCAAATGGAATTCAGTCTGGATAAGTGTGAGGTGATGCACTTGTACAGGACAAACAAGACAAGGGATTGTATGATGAACGGCAGGACCCTGGGAAGCACTGAGGATCAGAGGGACCTTGGTGTGCATGTATACCGGTCCCTTAACATAGTAGGACAGGTGGATAATGTGATTAAGAAGGCATATGATATACTTGTCTTTATTAGCTGAGTCATAGGGCAGGATTTTACGACCTTGCTCGTCCCGAAACCATAATATCCCACCTGAGATGAACGGACCTTCCCAACCTTCGCCCTCGTCTGCTCTGATTCTCGGTAAAATTCCGGCCATAGAGTTTAAGAGCAAGGAGGCTACACTGGAACGATGAACAATGTTGGCCAGGTCACAGATAGAGTGTTGTGATTTTGATTTGATTTGATTTATTATTGTCACATGTATTAGTAAACAGTGAAAAGTATTGTTTCTTGCACGCTATACAGACAAAACATACCGTTCATAGAGAAGGAAAGGAGAGAGTGCAGGATGTAGTGTTACAGTCATAGCTAGGGTGTAGAGAAAGATCAGCTTAATGCAAGGTATGTTCTGACAGCAGCAGGGAAGAAGCTGTTCTTGAGTCTGTTGATACGTGACCTCAGACTTTTGTATCTTTTTCCCGACGGAAGAAGGTGGAAGAGAGAATGTACAGGGTCTGTGGAGTCCTTCATTATGCTGGCTGCTTTTCCGAGAATTGTAGACAACTCAATGGATGGGAGGCTGGTTTGAGTGATGATTGGGCTTCATTCACGACCCTGTGTAGTTTTTTGCGATCTTGGGCAGAGCAGGAGCCATACCAAGCAGTTCTGGAATCCACATTGTAGGAGGGATGTGATAGCACTGGAAAGGGTGCAGAGGATCTTTTGTTATTAGCAGCAACCTTAATTCTCCAAATAGCAGGAACTTCAGGATCATTTCCTATGCTGTGAGTTATTATATCAGGATAACCAATCTACCAACACTTTAGAACCAATCATATATGTAACGTAATCAAAATAAGGAGCAAAGAAGTGTGGGAAATCTAAGACAAGATGGAGCATTTAATCCACCTTCTTTCCACACAGCTACTTGGAGGTGTGTGGAAAGAAGTCTAAAACTAGAGGGCACAGGTTTAAGGTGAGAGGGGAGAGATACAAAAGTGTCCAGAGGGGCAATTTTTTCACACAGAGGGTGGTGAGTGTCTGGAACAAGCTGCCAGAGGTAGTAGTAGAGGCGGGTACAATTTTGTCTTTTAAAAAGTATTTACACAGTTACATGGGTAAGGTTGGTATAGAGGGGTATGGGCCAAACACGGGCAATTGGGATTAGCTTAGGGATTTTTAAAAAAAAGGGAGGCATGGACAAGTTGGGCCGAAGGGCCTGTTTCCAGGCTGTAAACCTCTATGACTCTGGAAGCATTCTGGCCGGTGTCCTCACCTGCTGGTTGAGAGTGTGGTGTGAATGGGCCGCTGTGTAAAAGGTTCTCCGAGTTCCCTGCTGTTTGCTTTTCCACTGTGTGGAAAGGCCACCAGCTCCATTTCAACCCTTTCAGACTTTCACCTGGTAGCAATCACTGCAGCAGGAAGGAACTGCACTTCCTCACATCAAAATAAAAGACGCCGATGGTTTCACCTCTTCCCGAGTGTGGCCTTTTAGGAACAGCGTTGGCTGAAGGTTATCTCTGCAGAATCTGCAGGCAGGTTTAACCGCGACGGAATCAAATTCAGGGACAAATAAGACTGAGCACCGATTAGCATTAAAATATAAATCATCTCCTTTGTTCTGCATCAATAAATTACATCAGTGCTCAACCCTTTCCAATCTCTGACTCGATAAATCCACATAAAGCACCAGAGATCATAAAAAGGAATTATTTCCATTACTGTAACGTCCTGCACGACCTCAGGGGCTTTCCAAAATGCTTCCCAGCCAAGTGAAGGCCTTCTCTGAAGGATAGTAACTGTTATGACGTCGGAAATTCAGCAGCCAGTTTGCGCACAGCAAGACCCCATAAACAGCATTGCGCTCATGAGCAGATGGTCTGTTTTTCTGATGTTTCAGGCATCGGTGTCAGTCCGGAACATCAGGGAGAACTCCCCCACCCCCCCCCCCCCCCCCCCCCCCCACCTCCGCCCAGCTGAGAAGCGGACATCTTGGTTCGGACGACTCATCCAAAATATGGCATTCGCAGACAAAGTGTGACACCACATGGGCCCCACGAGGAGATATTGGGTCAGATTCCTGCAAGTTTGGTCAAAGAGGTAGGTTTTAATGAGTGTCTCGAAGAAGGAGAGTGAGGTAGTGAGGCGAGGAGGTTTAGGGAGGGAATCCCAGAGCCTGGGACCCAGGCAGCTGAAGGTACGGCCACCAGTGATCGAGCGATTAGCAGCGGGGATGGACAAGAAGCAAAGGAGCGCAGAGATCACGGAGGGTTGTGGGGCTGGAGAGGGGTCACAGAGATAGAAGGGGAGGGCGTCCAGGGTTTGATAACTAGGATGAGAATTTTAAAATCAAGAAATTGTTTGATCGGGAAAAAGTGAAGCTGGCTCGTTGGTCTAGGGGTATGATTCTCGCTTAGGATGCGAGCGGTCCCGGTTTCAAATCCCAGGAGAGCCCTTGTTTATGGGCGGCACGGTGGAACAGTGGGTTAGCACTGCTGCCTCACAGCACCAGGGACCCAGGTTCAATTCCTGTGCGGAGTCTGCACGTTCTCCCTGTGTCTGCGTGGGTTTCCCCCGGGTGCTCTGGTTTCCTCCCACAGTCTGAAAGATGTGCTGGTTGGATACACCGACCCGAAGAGACGCTGGAGTGTGGTGACTAGGAATTTCATAGTAACTTCATTGCAGTGTTAATGTAAGCTTTACTTGTGACTAATAAATAAACTTTACTGGCCCAAAAGTTCCTATCGCTTCTCTGTGCATCAGACTGTTAGAATCTGTGTCCGGATAACTTGATACACAGGTTTGGACTTAAGGTCCTGAAGATTAAAGAATAATGTTCCAGTATGTTCCACAACACAACTCCCTCACCTAATCTACCATCGGAGTGTGTGTGGAAGGCAGCAGTGGACATGACGGTAGTGGAAAAAGAATCAGTAAATGAGAACGCGTTGTCTAATTTTAAACAGACGGGCGAATCAGCACATTGACTTTCCCAAAGAGCGGTCATTCAGGAACCTCTTTGAAGATGATGTCATGGGGGGGATTTAATCTTTATTATGTCCCAGAGTTCTGAAAACTTCAGCTGATGTTTGAAGGTTTTATTGGTGTGCGCACAGACGCGCACACACAGCAGACACGTGAACACGGACACATGTGCTTGGCAGACACATGAACACGTAGACGCCTGCTCTGAAGACACACGAACACAGATACGTAATCTCGGCAGACACATGCACACGGACATGTATGCTCTGCAGACACATGAACACAGACATGCCTGCTCTGCAGACACATGAACACGGACATGCCTGCTCTGCAGACACATGAACACAGACATGCCTGCTCTGCAGACACATGAACACGGACATGCCTGCTCTGCAGACACATGAACACAGACATGCCTGCTCTGCAGACACATGAACACGGACACTCACATGTGAAAGACACATGGGCAGATGTCCAGATCACCAACAACCTGTCCTTGTCCCACCATGCCTCTGCTACAGTTAAGAAAGCCCCACCAACACCTCTACTTTCTCAGAAGACTAAGGAAATTTGGCATGTCAGCTACAACTCTCACCAACCTTTACAGATGCTCCATAGAAAGCATTCTTTCTGGTTGTATCACAGCTTGGTCTGGGCTCCTGCTCTGCCCAAGACCGCAAGGAACTACAAAGGGTTGTGAATGTAGCCCAATCCATCACTCAAACCAGCCTCCCATCCATTGACTCTGTCTACACTTCCCGCTCCTCGGCAAAGCAGCCGGCAAAATCAAGGACCCCAC
Source organism: Mustelus asterias (assembly GCF_964213995.1). Taxonomy (NCBI): domain Eukaryota; kingdom Metazoa; phylum Chordata; class Chondrichthyes; order Carcharhiniformes; family Triakidae; genus Mustelus; species Mustelus asterias. Next base: position 136,347,265 of record NC_135807.1, read on the forward strand.
ACACCCCGGACATTCTCTCTTCCACTTTCTTCCATCGGGAAAAAGATACAAAAGTCTGAGATCACGTACCAACCGACTCAAGAACAGCTTCTTCCCTGCTGCTGTCAGACTTTTGCATGGACCTACCTCGCATTAAGTTGATCTTTCTCTACACCCTAGCTATGACTGTAACACGACATTCTGCACTCTCTCCTTTCCTTCTCTATGAACGGTATGCTTTGTCTGTAAAGCGCGCAAGAAACAATACTTTTCATTATATACTAATACATGTGACAATACTAAATCAAATCAAATCAAGCTCTCACACACACACACACATACACACACTCTCTCTCTCTCTTACACGCACGCAGTATGTCTGCATGGACACACACAGCACGCACACTCACTCGCATATACACTCAGCCATACACTCGTGCAAACATAGTAATCAATAAGACATGCCCATGCAAGGACACACACAAATGCATACATACACAAACATACACAGGCAGACACATATACACAGTATTTATCCCTCAACCAACATCACAAAACCTGATTAATCAGACCATTATCACAGTACTCTCTCTGTGGGAACATGCTGTGCATAATTTGGCTATCATGTTTCAGATCACCGACTGCATTTCTAAAGTACTTAATAAGCTAGAAGGCACCTTGGGATGCCCTGTGGTCATGAACGGTGCTATATTAATGCAAGCCTTTCTTTTAGTTCCATGTCCGTGGTGAAGACTTTGAGAGATCTCGAGGAATGAATTGGAGAGCTGAAGACAATGGAAGTTTGTTTCTGTTTGCAATGCAGACAGAGGTGGACATGGAGATCACCCTTTGCAATTCACAGTGGCTCTCTGTCAGTCGGGTCTGGGGGACTTTAATTGCAAAGAGGTAAATATTTACACTCTGATGTCGGAGAATTCTCAGAGAATGAGGTGTTAAACACCAAACCTCTACACAATGCTTCCTGATAACAAGGAATTAGTAATGTGACCGGGCTGCTCATTGAAAGTCAAAAGGAAAAGAGTTCCAACGACAAAGCTTAATAGGATGGACAATGGACTCCTGAAGTGGCTGTATCAAACTGTTTTACAAAGGGAGGGACTGAAGGAGTGGGTGAGGAGGGGGGAGGGGGAGATTGGTTTCCTGTAACTTTCAAATCCCTTCCCTGTCCGTGGGGACCATCTGTGATCCTTAGGTCAAATCAACAAGTGGCAAAGCAGCACAAATGAGCAACATTGTTGAGGTGGAAGTTAAAGTTTAAAACTTTATTAGTGTCATGAGTAGGCTTATATTAGCACTGCAATGAAGTTACTGTGAAAATCCCCTCGTCGCCACACTCCGGCACCTGTTCGGGTACACTGAGGGAGAATTTAGCATGGCCAATGCACCTAACCAACACGTGTTTCGGACTGTGGGAGGAAACCGGAGCACCCGGAGGAAACCCACGCAGACACGGGGAGAACGTGCAGACTCCACACAGACAGTGACCCAAGCCGGGAATCGAACACAAACTGAATGAAAAAAATCCCTCAACATTCATGGGATCACAGAATAGTGATAGCACAGAAGCTGGCCATTTGGCCCATCGGGCTTGTGCTAGTTCACTGCAAGGGCAATGTAGCTAATCCCATTCCTCCATTCCACTGCAATTTATTTCTCTTCAGATAATTATCCCGCACCCTTTTGAAAGGGCTGCTTGACTCCATCTCTCAGGCAGAACATTCCGGATGATACCCCTCGCTGTGTAAAAGGTTTTTGACCTTGTGTCACCTCTATTTTTTTCTCCCATGTTCCTCTCTGGTTCTTGACGTCGGGAACAGTTTCTCCCTCTTCACTGTATCCAGACTTCCTGGTGTTTCCAAACATTCCCTCAAATCTCCCAACCTTCTCATCCCTCCAGGAGGACACAGTTTCTTCAATCTCTCCTCCTGACCCCTTTCTCTCAGCCCTGGAACCATTCCCATGAATCAAAACTGCACCCTCTCTGATACCTTCACTCCGTCCTAAAAGAGGGTGTGCGGAATTTGACAAATACTTCAAACTTTATTTACTAGTGTCACAAGTAGACTTACATTAACACCGCAATGAAGTTGCTGTGGAAATCCCCTAGTTGCCACACTCCGGCGCCTGTTCGGGTACACTGAGGGAGAATTTAGCATGGCTAACGCATCTAACCAGCACGCCTTCCGGACCGTGGGAGGAAACCAGAGCACCTGGAGGAAACCCATGCAGAGACGGGGAGAACGTGCAAACTCCACACAGACAGTGACCCAAGCCGGGAATCGAACCCGGGTCCCTGGCGCTGTGAGGCAGCAGTGCTAACCACTGTGCCACCGTGCCGCCCTAGTTGAGGTTGAGACCACTTTTAAAAGGTTCATCATAACCTTGTTCCCGTACTTTCTGCCTCTATTTATAATTCCCCGGATCGCGTATACCTTTTTAACCACTTTCTCAGCCTGCCCTGCCACCTGCAGTGATGGATATTGTTCAGTCACACTTACATTTCTGGCCTGAAGAAGCAGTTTATTAAATAAACAGCAAAGTTATATCATTCTCTACCCCCTTACAAACAATTTACAGCATCAACCCTTATAATAATAAAGTCGCAATGTGCAAGGTTCCTGGAGGACTTGAACATCTCACTTAATGTAAACTAAGGTCTAAGTTTACACTCCTGCACTCCCTTCTCCAGAGGCATTTACTGAGTGAACCATTCATTGTTGCTGAATTGTTTAAAAAGTAATTGAAAGGCCGCCCCATCACAGAGCTTCGCCGAAAATAAACAAGGCCTCCACTTGGAGTAGGATTGTGTATTGGCTGGCTGTTTCAGGGCAGTTCATGCTATAATAGCAATTTTTTGATTAATTTCAGACCCTTTGCTGCTTAACATCATCACCTTACCCAGCTGCTGGAGGTGCCATTCCCCGTTGACCAAATAAAACTCAATGGTTTCGCATAGCAGGGAAACCTACCAAATGGGGTGAATGGGATCAAAGGTTATGGGGAGAAAGCAGGATTAGGTTATTGAGTTGGACAATAAATGGCGCAGCAGGCCCAAAGGCCTAAATGGCCTCCTCCTGCTCCTATTTTCTATGTTTTTATATGTCACACTGATGTGTTCAGGCAGCACGGTGGCACAGTGGTTAACACTGCTGCCTCACGCCGCCAGGGACCCGGGTTCGATTCCCGGCTTGGGTCACTGTCTGTGTGGAGTCTGCACGTTCTCCCCGTGTCTGCGTGGGTTTCCTCCGGGTGCTCCGGTTTCCTCCCACAGTCCAAAAGATGCTGGTTAGGTGCATTGGCCGTGCTAAATTCCCCCTCAGTGTACCCGAACAGAGTGTGGCGACCGGGGGATTTTCACAGTAACTTCATTGCAGTGTTAATGTAAACCTACTTGTGAGACGAATAAATAAACTTATAAAAAACCTACAGGGATAGCGTCAGTGACAACCCCAAAGGTTAGTACACAGCAAAATTCAGCCTCATTGTCCGAGTAAAGGTAAAGTCGCCTTAGTCCCAGATGACCATAGGCCGTTCTCCCCTTTGAGGGGGAGAGCTGATTGGTGGTGATCTAACCTGAGGATCACCACACCTCAGGCGAGGGGCAAGGTTGAGAAGGCGGGGCCTTCATGAATAACCTCAGCCAGTACGGTAATTGAACTCGCGCTGTTGGCAGTGTAGCACTGAGGGAGTGCTGCACTATTGCAGGTGCTGTCTTTCAGGTGTGACAATAAACCAAGACCCTATCTGCCGTCCCAATTGGATATCGAAAGATCCCATGACTCTACTTCAAAGGAGAAGGGATGATTCCTAATCAGTGTCCTGGTGAATTTTCATCCCTCAGCCAGTATAGATTACTTGGTCATTTCAGATATTGCTGTTTTTTACTTTATTTACAGGGTGTGGGCGTCGCTGGCTGGATCAGCATCTATTGCCCATCCCTAACTGCCCTCCGTTTCTGAGGGAGTTTAAGAGTCAACCACATTGCTGTGGGTCTGGAGTCACATGTTGATAAAGATGGTAGACTTACTTCCCTAACATTCATTAGCTTGCTGTGTACAAACTAGCTGCCGCACTCTCTCCATCACCACAGTGCATTTCAATGGTTGCAAAAGCACATTGGGGGATATCCTCAGGTGATGAAAGGCACTACATAAATGCACGACATCATTGCTTCTTTATGGCCAATTAATGAGGAGCGTGCATTGAAATTTAATCAGAACTCTCTCCGATATTGGAAGCCCCCCATAACATTCATTCCAAGTATATTTGAATTGGATTAACCATTCCATGGACTCACTGCCCCTGGGCTTACTGCACTGTGTGTTATTCATCAGTTAGCACTGGGATATGGGCAGCAAATCAACAGGAACTAAGATAACTTGGAAATGGTTCAGACGGAGCTAAGAAACACAATCTCAAATGGGTAGAGGGAACCTGTCTGAGCAAAGGGGATTTGAGATTAATCTGACTGTGGAGCTCCAACCTGTACTTCATCTTTTAGCATCAAGAGAGCATGGGCAGAGCTGCTGCCATATATTAATGAGAGGTTGGATTTTCCAGTGGGCTGATGGTAAAATTCATAAAATTCATGAGTTCATAAGATGTCGGAGCAGAATTAGACCATTCAGCCCATCGAGTCCACTCCGCCATTCGATCCTGGCTGATATGCTCCTCATCCCCATTTTCCTGCTTTCTCCCCATAACCCTTCAACCCCATTACCAATTAAAAATCTGTCTAACTCCTCCTTAAATTTACTCACTGTCCCAGCATCCACTGCACTTTGGGGTAGTGAATTCCACAACCCTTTGGGAGAAATTCTCACTAGCGATATCACTGTATCTCTGGGTCAGAGGTGAGCCAGAGGTGGGTCAGAGGTGAGCCCCTTGCTTCAATCCTGTTCACAATGCACCTTTGGGAGCGGATGTTTAAGTTAAGTCCAATATATTTTTCTAAACTTACAATGAAGTATTTGGCACAAAGTAACACATTAACCCCACACTACGCCAAAGATGTGAAGGTTAGATGGATTGACCATGGGAAATGTGTGGGTTACGGGGAATAGGGCAGGGGGATAGAGCCTGGGCAGGATATTCTGTTAGAGAATTGTTGCAGACCTGATGGGCCAAATGGCCTCTTATGCGCTGTAGTGATTCTATAATTCGACACTTTATTTTCATGGAAGAGGCTAACGTGATACGTTCATGGCCACCCACTGTCTGAAAGTATTTTACCACCAATGATGTGTAGCCACTGATGTTGTACAGGAAACATGACACCCAATTTACACACAGCAAACTCCCATAAACGACAGTGTGATTAAGCCCAGACTACCTGTTTCTGTGGTGTTGACTGATGGATAATTATTAGTCAGGACACAAGGAAGAAGCACCCTGTCCTTCTTCCAAATTGAGAGGGCAGACAGGGTCTCAGTTCAAGATCCCGTCTGAAAGTTAGCACTGTCAACAGTGCAGCACTCCCTCCGTAGCACGCTGGGGATATTTTTAAAGTTCAAAGTTTTAAAGTTTATTTATTAGTCACAAGAAAGGCTTACATTAACACTGTGAAATTTTCCTGGTCGCCACAGTCCGACATCTGTTTGGGTCAATGCGCCCTAACCAGCACGCCTTTCAGACTGTGGGAGGAAAACGGAGCACCCGGAGGAAACCCACGCAGACACAGGGAGAACGTGCAAACTCCGCACAGACAGTGACCCAAGCCGAGAATCGAACCCGGGTCCCTGGCGCTGTGAAGCAGCAGTGCTAACCACTGTGCCACCGTGCCGCCTGGGGGGGTGGTTTTGGTACTTAGGTTCTGGAGGGGGGACTTGAACCCACAAACCTCTAAGCAAGAGCGCTCCCAATTGAGATTTGAGGACATACCATACAGTATTTTGGAAGCAAATAGTTTCAGTCCTGGGGGATTAGAGCCAGTTACATGTGCAGTGGACAATGGGGAACCTGTGGATGTGGTTTAGCTGGATTTCCAGAAGGCATTTGGCAAGGTGCCGCACCAAAGACTGCTACATAAGATAAAGGTGCACGGTGTTACGGGTAATGTATTAGCATGGATAGAGGATTGGTTAACTAACGGAAAGCAAAGAGTGGGGGTAAATGGGCGTTTTTCTGATTGGCGTTGGCGATCAGTGACTAGTTATGTGCCTCAGGGATCAGTGTTGGGATTGCAATTATTTACAATTTACATCGATGATTTGGAGTTGGGGACCAAGTGTAGTGTGTCAAAATTCGCAGATGACACTAAGATGGGTGGCAGAGCAAAGTGTGCAGAGGACGCTGAAAGTCTGCAAAGGGATATAGATAGTCAAAGTGAGTGGGCGAGGGTCTGGCAGATGGAGTACAATGTTGGTAAATATGAGGTCATCCATTTTGGTAGGAATAACAGCAAAATGGGCTATTATTTAAATGGTAGAAAATTGCAGCATGCTGCTGTGCAGAGGGACCTGGGTGTCCTTGTGCAGGAATCTCAAGGAGTTGGTTTGCAGGTGAACAGGTAATTAAGAAGACAAATGGAATTTTGTCCTTCATTGCTGGAGAGATGGAGTTTAAAAACAGTGAGGTTATGTTGCAGCTGTATAAGGTGCTGGTGAGGCCACACCTGGAGTATTGTGTACAGTTTTGGTCTCCTTACTTGAGAAAGGACATACTGGCACTGGAGAGGGTGCAGAGGAGATTCACCTAAGGTGAGGTGCCTGAAGATTGGAGAGTGGCAAATGTTGTGCCTTTGTTTGAAAAGGGCTGCAGGGAAAAGCTGGGAACTACAGGCCAGTGAGCCTCACGTCTGTGGTGGGTAAATTGTTGGAAGGTATTTTGAGGGACAGGATCTACAGGCATTTAGAGAAACAAGGACTGATTAGGAACAGTCAGCATGGCTTTGTGAGTGGAAAATCATGTCTCACAAATTTAATTGAGTTTTTTGAAGGGGTAACCAAGAAGGTAGATGAGGGCAGTGCAGTTGATGTTGTCCACGTGGACTTTAGCAAGGCCTTTGACAAGGTACCGCATGGTAGGTTGTTGCATCAAGTTAAATCTCACGGGATCCAGGGTGAGGTATCTAAATGGATACAAAATTGACTACTTGACAGAAGCCAGAGGGTGGTTGTAGAGAGTTGTTTTTCAAACTGGAGGCCTGTGACCAGCGGTGTGCCTCAGGGATCAGTGCTGGGCCCACTGTTATTTGTCATTTATATTAATGATTTGGATGAGAATATAGGGGGCATGGTTAGTAAGCTTGCAGATGACACCAAGATTGGTGGCATAGTGGACAGTGAAGAAAGTTATCTCCAATTGCAACGGGATCTTGATCAATTGGGCCAGTGGGCTGACGAATGGCAGATGGAGTTTAATTTAGACAAATGCGAGGTGACGCATTTTGGTAGATTGAACCAGGGCAGGACTTACTCAGTTAATGGTAGGGCGTTGGGGAGAGTTACAGAACAAAGAGACCTAGGGGTACATGTTCATCGCTCCTTGAAAGTGGAGTCACAGGTGGACAGAGTGGTGAAGAAGGCATTCGGCATGCTGGTTTCATCAGTCAGAACATTGAATACAGGAGTTGGGATGTCTTGTTGAAGTTGTATAAGACATTGGTAAGGCCACACTTGGAATACTGTGTGCAATTCTGGTCACCCTATTATAGAAAGGATATTATTAAACTAGAAAGAGTGCAGAAAAGATTTACTAGGATGCTACCGGGACTTGATGGATTGAGTTATAAGGAGAGGCTGAATAGACTGGGACTTTTTTCTCTGGAGCGTAGGAGGCTGAGGGGTGACCTTATAGAGGTCTATAAAATAATGAGGGGCATAGACAATGTCGATAGTCAATATCTTTTCCCAAAGGTAGGGGAGTCTAAAACTAGAGGGCATAGGTTTAAGGTGAGAAGGGAGAGATACAAAAATGTCCAGAGGGGCAATTTTTTCACACAGAGGGTGGTGAGTGTCTGGAACAAGCTGCCAGAGGTAGTAGTAGAGGCGGGTACAATTTATCTTTTAAAAAGCATTTAGATAGTTACATGGGTACGATGGGTATAGAGGGATATGGGCCAAATGCGGGCAATTGGGTTTAGCTTAGGGGCTTTAAAAAAAAAGGGCGGCATGGACAAGTTGGGCTGAAGGGCCTGTTTCCATGCTGTAAACCTCTATGACTAGGTTGATTCCGGAGTTGAAAGGGTTGGTTTATGAGGACAGACTGAGTAGACTGGGGCTATACTCATTGGAATTCAGAAGAATGAGGGGAGATCTTATAGAAACATATAAGATTATGAAGAGAATAGATAAGCTAGAAGCAGAGAAGTTGTTTCTACTGACGGGTGAAACTGGAACTAGGAGGCATGGCCTCAAAATAAGGGGAAGCAAATTTAGGACTAAGTTGAGGAAGAACTTCTTCACCCAAAGGGTTGTGAATCTGTGGAATTCCCTGCCCAGTGAAGCAGTTGAGGCTACCTCATTAAATGTTTTTAAGGCAAGAATAGATAAATTATTGAACAGTAAAGGAATTAAAGGTTATGGTGAGTGGGCGGGTAAGTGGAGCTGAGTCCACAAAAAGATCAGCCATGACCTTATTGAATGGCGGAGGAGGCTCGAGGGGCCAGATGGCCTACTCCTGCTCCTAGTTCTTATGTTCTTATGTTTTATGTTAGCCCTGAAGCCCCTCTTACCAGTGGGTACCTTCATTATAAAGTTTTGCATTACATTTCATAGAAATCCTACAGTGCAGAAGGAGGCCATTCGGCCCATCGAGTCTGCACCGACCACAATCCCACCCAGGCCCTACCCCCACATATTTACCCGCTAATCCCTCTAACCTACACATCTCAGGACTCTAAGAGGCAATTTTTTTTTTAACCTGGCCAATCAACCTAACCCGCACATCTTTGGACCGTGGGAGGAAACCGGAGCACCCGGAGGAATCCCACGCAGACACGAGGAGAATGTGCAAACTCCACACAGACAGTGACCCAAGCCGGGAATCGAACCCAGGTCCCTGGAGCTGTGAAGCAGCAGTGCTAACCACTGTGCTACCGTGCCGCCCCAAGACCAAGAATTTGGACCAAGAATGTTCCAATGTTATGAGTGTAATCTCCCTGTTATCCATTCATAACCACATTGTTCTTTCATCAGGTTCCAGGCTTTCAATTCAACATCCCCACTCCCCTCTCACTGACTCATTTGCAAGCTCATAAATTTCAGATATGCTTCATTCTGAAGTGCTTGTGCATCACTGATTGTTTTGTAAATTTTTGAATCATTTTTCCCACCCAGTCTGGCTTCACTTCATTGAACCCAGCGTCCTGCTCTACTTAAGATACTTTTGGGATCAATACTACCTTGTAATTATTTCCACGTCCGAATGTCATGTCTATCTATGGAGGAGGGCTGTCAAATGGTGGCCTCACTGGCCTGACGTGGCTCAGTGAGTGAACGCTCTCACCTCTGAGTCAGAAGGTTATGGTTCAAGACTGAGACTTGAGTAGAAAGTAAGGGCTAAAGCTCCGAGTGCAGCAAAAGGCAAACACAGCTGCCTCTTGGATGGTCTCCTTATTTGGAGAGCTTTCTACTTCCAAAAGCACAAAGGGCTTTGTCATAGAAATCATAGAAACCCTACAGTACAGAAAGAGGCCATTAGGCCCATCGAGTCTGCACCGACCACAAACCCACCCAGGCCCTACCCCCCTATCCCTACACATTTACCCACGAATCCACGCATCTCAGGACACTAAGGGCAATTTTTAGCATGGCCAATCAACCTAACCCGCACATCTTTGGACTGTGGGAGGAAACCGGAGCACCCGGAGAAAACCCACGCAGACACGAGGAGAATGTGCAAACTCCACACAGACAGTGACCCAAGCCGGGAATCAAACCCAGGCCCCTGGAGCTGTGAAGCAGCAGTGCTAACCCACTGTGCTACCGTGCCGCCCCGTCAGCTGAAATAAGCAAAAAACTTCCAGGTCACACAGCTCAGTGAGAAGGGGCCAAAGAACTGGGGTGGTGGGGGGAGGTGGGGGGGGCAGTGGAAATGAGCAGAATTATTCTACGCAGTGAGTGGTTGTGATCTGGAATGGGCAGAGCAAGCAGAATAATAGGTTCGAAAAGAGAATGGGCTAGAGGGTAGCACGGTGGCACAGTGGTTAGCACTGCTGCCTCACAGTTCCAGAGACCTGGGTTCGATTCCCGGCTTAGGTCACTGTCTGTGTGGAGTTTGCGCGTTCGCTCCGTGTCTGCGTGGGTTTCCTCCGGGTGCTCCGGTTTCCTCCCACAGTCCGAAAGATGTGCCGGTTAGGTTGATTGGCCATTCTAAATTGCACTTTAGTGTCCCGGAATGCATAGGTTAGAGGGATATGTGGGGTTTCGGGGATCGGGCCTGGGTGGGATTGTGGCCGGTGCAGACTCGATGGGTCGAATGGCCTCCTTTTGCACGGTAGGGATTCTATGACTCATAGTTGGTCGAGAAGGAGAAATCTGCTGGGTGAGGAGAAGGTGCAGGTGATAGCTCTCACAGAGAGTTGGGGCTGACATGGTGGGGCTGAATGGCCTCCTTCTGTGCCCTGTGATTGGAGGATTCTATGGACCGTAATAAAGATGTCTGAAAGCATTAAAAATAAAATATTGATGCATGTATTGAGATATTAACTGGCTTCATTTAGTTGTTGACTCAAAGATGACACAGAAATAATTATCAGATGGCAATCTGAACAGATATGATGGATTTTTCACCTGGATTGTAAACAAATGTCAGTGCGTACAATGACTGTTTATGTAAAGCCCGATGGAGCCCTTAAACAGAAGCAACAGTCGAAGCTGTTAGTGATCATCTGCAATAAACTCACAGAGAATTTTCTTCAAATGGTGTGCAATTTTGATTTTGATTTGATTTGACTTGAGTTATTATTGTCACATGTATTAACATAGTGAAAAGTATTGTTTCTTGCGTGCTATACAGACAAAGCATACCGTTCATAGAGAAGGAAAGGAGAGAGTGCAGAATGTAGTGTTACAGTCATAGCTCGGGTGTAGAGAAAGATCAACTTAATGCGAGGTAGGTCCATTCAAAAGTCTGACAGCAGCAGGGAAGAAGCTGCTCTTGAGTCGGTTGATACGTGTCCTCAGACTTTTATATCTTTTTCCCGATGGAAGAAAATGGAAGAGAGAATGTCCGGGGTGCGTGGGGTCCTTAATTATGCTGGCTGCTTTGCCGAGGCAGCGGGAAGTGCAGACAGAGTTAGTGGATGGGAGACTGGTTTGCGTGATGGACTGGGCTACATTCACGACCTTTTGTAGTTCCTTGCGGTCTTGGGCAGAGCAGGAGCCATACCAAGCTGGGATACATGTATTAGTATACAGTGAAAAGTATTGTTTCTTGCACACTATACAGACAAGGCATACCGTTCATGGAGAAAGAAAGGAGAGAGTGCAGAATATAGTGTTACAGTCATAGCTAGGGGTGTAGAGAAAGATCAACTTAATGCGAGGTAAGTCCATTCAAAAGTCTGACAGCAGCAGGGAAGAAGCTGTTCTTGAGTCGGTTAGTACATGTCCTCAGACTTTTATATCTTTTTCCCGACGGAAGAGGGTGGAAGAGAGAATGTCCGGGGTGCGTGGAGTCCTTGATTATGCTGGCTGCTTTTCCGAGGCAGCGGGAAGTGGAGACAGAGTCAATGGATGGGAGGCTGGTTTGTGTGATGGATTGGGCTACATTCATGAATTTTTGCTTACTTAAAATGACAATTTACTGAAAATGAGTGGGGGGCAGTCTGAGGTTTGACCCTCGTGTGATGTTGGGTTAACCTCCAAGCTCCAGGACAGAGAGACAAAATAATGACAACTGTTTCCTATCCTGATTGTAAGTTTGCAAGCCCCTTGCGGGAATACATGCATGTTGCTTACCGAAAGAAAGTTAGAAAGCATCTTTCCTGGCCTCAGCACTTTACAGCCAATGAGCCAGCGTTGTAACAAAGGAAACACAGCAGCCAATTTGCGCACAGCAAGATCCCACAGACACCAGTGAGATAATGGCCAGCTCATCTGTTTAACTGATGTTAGTTGAAGACACCAGGATAAATCCCCTGCTCTTCTACGAAAAAGTGCCGTAGGACATTTCATGCCCACTCCAGGGGCCAGGTCAGGTTTCAGTTTGATTAATCACCCGAAAGTGGGCCCCTCTGACAGTGCGGCACTCCCTCAGCACTGACCCTCTGACAGTGCGGCACTCCCTCAGCACTGACCCTCTGACAGTGTGGCACTCCCTCAGTACTGACCCTCTGACAGTGCGGCACTCCCTCAGTACTGACCCTCTGACAGTGCGGCACTCCCTCAGCACTGACCCTCTGACAGTGCGGCACTCCCTCAGCACTGACCCTCTGACAGTGCGGCACTCCCTCAGCACTGACCCTCTGACAGTGCGGCACTCCCTCAGTACTGACCCTCTGACAGTGCGGCACTCCCTCAGTACTGACCCTCTGACAGTGCGGCACTCCCTCAGCACTGACCCTCTGACAGTGCAGCACTCCCTCAGCACTGACCCTCTGACAGTGCGGCACTCCCTCAGTACTGACCCTCTGACAGTGCAGCACTCCCTCAGTACTGACCCTCTGACAGTGCAGCACTCCCTCAGTACTGACCCTCTGACAGTGCGGCACTCCCTCAGTACTGACCCTCTGACAGTGCAGCACTCCCTCAGCACTGACCCTCTGACAGTGCGGCACTCCCTCAGTACTGACCCTCTGACAGTGCGGCACTCCCTCAGTACTGACCCTCTGACAGTGCAGCACTCCCTCAGTACTGACCCTCTGACAGTGCGACACTCCCTCAGCACTGACCCTCTGACAGTGCGGCACTCCCTCAGTACTGACCCTCTGACAGTGCAGCACTCCCTCAGCACTGACCCTCTGACAGTGCGGCACTCCCTCAGTACTGACCCTCTGACAGTGCGGTACTCCCTCAGCACTGACCCTCTGACAGTGCGGCACTCCCTCAGCACTGACCCTCTGACAGTGCGGCACTCCCCCAGTAATGACCCTCTGACAGTGCAGCACTCCCTCAGTACTGACCCTCTGACAATGCAGCACTCCCTCAGCACTGACCCTCTGACAGTGCAGCACTCCCTCAGTACTGACCCTCTGACAGTGCAGCACTCCCTCAGTACTGACCCTCTGACAATGCTGCACTCCCTCAGTACTGACCCTCTGACAGTGCAGCACTCCCTCAGTACTGACCCTCTGACAGTGCAGCACTCCCTCAGTACTGACCCTCTGACAGTGCAGCACTCCCTCAGTACTGACCCTCTGACAGTGCAGCACTCCCTCAGTACTGACCCTCTGACAATGCTGCACTCCCTCAGTACTGACCCTCTGACAGTGCAGCACTCCCGAAGTACTGACCCCCTGACAGTGTGGCACTCCCTCGGCACTGACCCTCTGACAGTGCAGCACTCCTTCAGTACTGACCCTCTGACAGTGCGGCACTCCCTCAGTACTGACCCTCTGACAGTGCGGCACTCCCTCAGTACTGACCCTCTGACAGTGCGGCACTCCCTCAGTACTGACCCTCTGACAGTGCGGTGCTCCCTCAGTACTGACCCTCTGACAGTGCGGCACTCACACAGTTCTGCATTCGGAATGTCAGCTTCAGTTCCGTGCTGAAGTCCCGGAGTGGGGCTGGAACCAACAAGCTTTTAGGAGTGACGATGAAATTGGTTGGAGGGAACCCTGAGTGCAACCAGCTGTAGGTTAAAAGTGGCTGTTTGAGTGAGTTCAAATTCATACAGTGCAGAAGGAGGCCATTCAGCCCATCAAGCCTGCTCCAACAACAATCCCACTCAGGCCCTATCCCAGTATCCCCACTTATTTACCCTAACTAATCCCCCTGACACTAAGCAGCAATTTAGCATGGACAATCCACCAAACATGCACATCGCTGGAGTGTGGGAGGAAACTGGAGCACCCGGAGGAAACCCACGCAGACACGGGGAGAACGTGCAAACTCCACACAGACAGCGACCCGAAGCCGGAATTGAACCCGGGTCCCTGGCGCTGTGAGGCAGCGGTGCTAACCACTGTGCCACCGTGCCGCCCACATTACTGGAGACTGATTGATGGACCGAGGGAGTCAATGCCTTCAGGAGACAAAGGGAGTTGGATATAATTGGCCAGCAAAACAAGAAGAAACCGGAAGAGTTGCTGGTGCAGAAACTGGAACTCAAGTCACAATCGGTTTTCCGAGTCAGGAGCTGATTCCTTGGGAACGCGATGCTGAATGACATTCCCCTCCCTAACCTGTTGAGAGGTGAGAGGAGTGAAGGGTTTCTCATGGGGGTGTTGAATGCAAGTAATAAAGGCCCAAAACTACAAAGAAAACATTGACGGGAATGTCTGAAGAAGGAGGATGGTAATAAAAGACCTCAGAGTATGAAGCTGTCACAGCTTGGCTGAAAGTTAGTCAGGAGTCAAATGCACTCAATTCCAACTCTCCAATCTGCGAGACTTCTTACTTTTAAATTGCATTAAACTTTTCTTACATCCTGTGCCTAGGCTTACATTAACACTGCAATGAAATTACTGTGAAAATCCCCTAATCGCTCCGGCGCCTGTTCGGATACACTGACTGAGAATTTAGCATCTAACCCGCACATCTTTGGACTGTGGGAGGAAACCGGAGCACCCGGAGGAAACCCACGCAGACACAGGGAGAACGTGCAAACTCCACACAGACAGTGGCCCAAGCTGGGAATCGAAGCTGGGTCCCTGGCGCTGTGAGGAAGCAGTGCTAACCACTGTGCTACCGTGCCGCCCATATCTATGATGCAGTGAAATGAATCGGCAGACACCATACTGTACACTTATAGGACTCTTGTTTCCGTGGGCAGTTAGTCAATCATGGCTTTATTTGTTATTTTGATTTAACTCAATCACTTCTTTGGGACAGAGAACATGTTAACATCAATGATGTTTGGCTTAATGTTAAATTACACTTCAAACCCAACTCTGTGCTTACTTTGGACGGTTTTGTTACTTTAGGCAGTGGATTACATTAACGCAGTTCTACTTTTTAAAATTTTATTTTGGCCAACTCCCCCTCTCGCCGCTTGTTTCAGAATCATACTTCAATACAAAATAAAGGCAGATTTTGGCCAGCTTTACCTCAACACAGGTTTGGTCTTGAGGAGACTTTGTTATATCGTCATTTATAATTAATGCTCACCAGGTGCATTAGCTTCTAGATCAAAGAACAGGACTGAGCTGGTGGGAAAAAAATTACTGCCTCAGATTTCAGCGACAAAGCAATGGCACTCACCACACAACCTGCAGAAAGTTCGCAATATCTGTGACATGGGTTTCCCTCTTCCCCACATTTGTTTGAACCTGGCACCAGGCCAAGGGGATCTCCAGGTTTTGATTTGATTTGATTTATTATTGTTACATGTATTAGGGTACAATGAAAAGTATTGGGGGCGATTCTCCCAAAAGTGCTGAATTGGTGGGAAAACTGTTCGAGATCATGACTGTTTTCTCAGTTCAACTACAGACCGGAATCTCCATGTTCTGTGCACTGCAGAGGTTGCAACCGTGAATATCATAAAAACCCAGCCGGGGGGGTGGGAGGAGGGGGGGGGGGGGGGGGGGGGGTGGGAGGAGGGGGTGGGGGGGGGTGGGGACCTATTCACGTCGGACTTTGACAGTTCTGGAACTCAGCCCATGCGCAGTGGCCCCGATCTGTCAGTCTCCCCATTTGCTGGCCAGCCCGGGACCCATGCAGTGCTGCCCCTCCGCGCCCCCCCCCCCCCCACCCCCCACCATGGCCCGATCGCGGCCCCCACAGCAATTCCCAGGCCAACCCTGACACCCTCACCCTGGAGCGCCCCGATGCCCAGGCCCCAACCCCCCGCAGTGGTGATTCCCCCACCCCACTCACCCTTGCAGACCGCCCCCCTCCCCCCCTGCTGACTGCCCACCCCCCCCTGGATCAGACCCTCCCCCCGGGAGGCAGAGCACCACCCCCAGGCCGCCCCGATCGCTGGCCTCCCTCCACCCCAGACCGATCCCCATGCAGAATGGCGGCAGGACCTCCCAACCCCACCAATCGCCCCTCGGCCCCGCCTGCAATAGGCCCCACCCCCTTGGCACTGCCCAATGCCCGATGGGCAGTGCCAAGCCGGCCCCTGGGCATGGACAGTTTTCCCCTTGGGCAGTGCCAGGGAGCACAGGCTGGCACCGCCAGGGTGCCCATGCCCAGGGGGCACCCTCCCCCGCCGCCTGACCCTGGGGTCTCCCGCTAGTTCTCCGAACATGGGGAGCTACTCTAAACCCCGCCGGAATGAAGTACCCCTGGCGGGGTGGGAGATGCTATCAGGGCCGGCACGGAACGGATAATCACATTGAAATGATATTTAAATTCAATTTAAAACATATTCAAATTACTTACCTCACTTCCTGCCGGACGCCTGCGCACTCCATGGCACCATTTTCATCCGGTTGGGAGCTGCCCGTGGGTCGTAAATACTTGCAAAATGGCCGACACGCGCATCTCCCAACCCGACCTGCCAGAAACGTCGCGGGTCGCAATGGGAAAATCGGGTGCATTGTTCCTTGCGCGCTATACAGACAAAGCACAGCGTTCATGCAGTACATAGGGGAGGAGGAAAGGAGAAGGTATAAAATGTAGTGTTACAGTCATAGCTAGGGTGTAGAGAAAGATCAACCTAATGCGAGGTAGGTCCATTCAAAAGTCTGATGGCAGCAGGGAAGAAGCTGTTTTTGAGTCGGTTGGTACGTGTCCTCAGACTTTTGTATCTTTTCCCTGACGGAAGAAGGTGGAAGAGAGAATGTCCGGGGTGTGTGGGGTCCTTAATTATGCTGGCTGCTTTTCCGAGGCAAGGGGAAGTGTAGACAGAGTCAATGGATGGGAGGCTGGTTTGTGTGATGGATTGGGCTACATTCCCGACCTTTTGTAGTTCCTTGCGGTCTTGGGCAGAGCAGGAGCCATACCAAGCTGTGATACAACCAGAAAGAATGCTTTCTATGGTGCATCTGTAAAAGTTGGTGAGAGTTGTAGCTGACATGCCAAATTTGTGCAGCAACAGTGATGGCATCAAGCACAGTAAACAGCCAATCACACTGAAGTATTCCCACCGATAGCTAATCAGGATGTTAGCGAGGGATAGACTGGCGATGGATTGGTGGGAAACTATCTGAGCTTGTGAAGGATGTGTGAAGATTGGCTGTAAAAACACTGCTGAGATGCTGCAGCAACTTTGAAGAAAGGAACAGCTTAACATTTCAGAAACAGTCCAATGGAAGGCCATCAACCTGAAACACTGGGGAATTCTCTGGCCGTTCACACCAGTGGGATTCTCCGGTCATGCCAGCAGCGCACCCTCACCCGCGGGTTCCCTGGGGCGACATCAATGGGAAATTAGCGGGGATTCGTGGGCTAAATATGTGGGGTTACGGGGATTGCACCTAGGTGGGATTGCTGGCAGTGCAGGCTCAATGGGCCGAATGGCCTCCTTTTGAACGATAGGGATTCTATGATTCTAAGAAATCCCATTGACAGTGGGAGGACCAGAGACTCCCACTGCCAGCGAACAGCACGCCACCTCCTACTGCCCAGTAACACGCTAAAGCTTTTAGAGTTTTTTTATTAGTCACAAGTAGGTTTACATTAACACTGCAATGAAGTTACTGTGAAAATCCCCTAGTCACCACACTCTGGCCCCTGTTCGGGTACACTGAGGGAGAATTTAGCACGGCCAATGCACCTAACACGTCTTTCAGACTGTGGGGGGAAACCGGAGCACCCGGAGGAAACCCATGCAGACACGGGGAGAACATGCAGACTCCACACAGACAGTAACCCAAGCCGGGAATCGAACCCGGGCTCTTGGCGTTGTAAGGCAGCAGTGCTAACCACTGTGTCACCACGCCGCCCAATTAATCACAACTCCCCTGACCGGGAATCAAACCCGAGCCGCGGCGGTGAAAGTGTCGAATCCTAACCACCAACCAGGGAGCACACGGCTGGGAAGCTGGAGAATTCCCCACATTAACTCTGTTTCCGTCTGCCCCGAAATTCCACTTGATCTGCTGAGTATTTCCAGCTTTTCCCGTTTTAGTTAGATCTCCAGCTTACAATAGCCTCGTTACCCCTGGAAGCTGAACTTTCGCCAAAACTCACCATCGGGCAAGGAACTGGATTCCCACATTGCAAAAGCGACTACTCTTCAAAAGTAGTTTGTCGGTTGGCTGGGATCCGCTGGGAGGTTGTGAATGGTGTGAATGTAAATTCAAGACCTTTTGTTTCTCGAGATGGTGCGGGGAGTGGGGGCAGAGTGGGGGTGGGGGGGTTGGGGGGGGAAGACCTGAGCTGCAGTGGGGAGCCAACATCTTCAGGAGAGGAGCAGGAAGTGGGTGAAGGAAGCAGCAAGATGAAAGAAAAGGATGTTTGCATTGTTGGAGTAGAGCTGCTGATGGAATACCCATCCTCCCCAATGAGTCAGGGCTTTGAGACTGGGTGGGAGTAACGGGAAAAGAAACCTTTGCAGCATAGATCCAGCACACCAAGGGGAATGACGTTTGGTTAACAAAATCAGCCCAGCCTCATCCTTCCAAAAGAATCTATTCCCGCACCATCGCTGTGACAGTCTGATTGATAATTGCAGACTTGGCTCTACCCAAAGCCCATTGCAGTTATTAATCATACTTCCAGATGAACGAGTGTTTCCCGCATCAGTTCCCAACTTGCCTCTTACAATTGGGGCGGCACGGTAGCACAGTGGTTAGCACTGCTGCTTCACAGCTCCAGGGTCCCGGGTTCGATGCTCGGGTCACTGTCTGTGTGGAGTTTGCACATTCTCCTCGTGTCTGTGTGGGTTTCCTCCGGGTGCTCCGGTTTCCTCCCACAGTCCAAAGATGTGCGGGTTAGGTTGATTGGCCAGGTTAAAAATTGCCCCTTAGAGTCCTGGGATTTTTTAGGTTAGAGGGATTAGCGGGTAAATATGTGGGGGTAGGGCCTGGGTGGGATTGTGGTCGGTGCAGACTCGATGGGCCGAATGGCCTCCTTCTGCACTGTAGGGTTTCTATGATTCTATGAATTCCTCCATTTAGGAGTCGGTTATCTTATCATAGAATCCTTACAGTGCTGAAGGAGGCCATTCAGCCTATTTGTACCGACCACAATCCCACCCAGGCCCTATTCCCGTAACCCCACACACTTACCCTGCTAATCCCCCTGACACTAAGGAGTAATTTAGCATGGCTAATCCACCTAACCCGCACATCTTTGGAATGTGTGAGGAAACCGGAGCACCCGGAAGAAACCCACGCAGACACGGGGAGAATGTGCAAACTCCACACAGACAGCGACCTGAGGCCGGAATTGAACCCGGATCCCTGGCGCTGTGAGATGGCAGTGCTAACCACTGTGCCACTGTGCCGCCATCTTGAAACACTCCATTGGATTATCTTTCGATTTCACATAAGAGCCTGGGTTTTGCATGTCTGTTTTTTGTGGCAAATTGCCAATGTCCAACATAGAATCCCAGAATGATCGAGTCATAGGTAAAAGAAAATTACTGGGATGCTGGAATCTGAAACCAAAAGATAAAATGCTGGAAAATCTCAGCAGGTCTGGCAGCATCTGTAAGGAGAGAAAAGAGCTGACGTTTCGGGTCCAGATGACCCTTTGTCAAAGCTTTGTCATCCGGACTCAAAACGTCAGCTCTTTTCTCTCCTTACAGGTGCTGCCAGACCTGCTGAGATTTTCCAGCATTTTCTCTTTTGGTTTCAGATTCCAGCATCCACAGTAAATTTGCTTTTATCAACTTAATGCGAGGTAGGTCCATTGAAAAGTCTGACAGCAGCAGGGAAGAAGCTGTTCTTGAGTCGGTTGGTACATGACCTCATGCATCTTTTTCCCGATGGAAGAAGGTGGAAGAGAGAATGTCCGGGGTGCGTGGAGTCCTTGATTATGCTGGCTGCTTTTCCGAGGCAGCGGGAAGTGTAGACAGAGTCAATGGATGGGAGGCTGGTTTGCGTGATGGATTGGGTTACATTCACGACCCTTTGTAGTTTCTTGCGGTCTTGGGCAGAGCAGGAGCCATACCAAGCTGTGATACAACCAGAAAGAATGCTTTCTATGGTGCATCTGTAAAAGTTGGTGAGAATCGTAGCTGACATGCCAAATTTCCTTGGTCTTCTGAGAAAGCAGAGGCATTGGTGGGCTTTCTTAACTATAGTGTCGGCATGGGGACCAGGACAGGTTGTTGGTGATCTGGACACCTAAAAACTTGAAGCTGTCGACCCTTTCTACTTTGTCCCCGTTGATGTAGACAGGGGCATGTTCTCCTTTACGCCTCCTGAAGATCACAGACCGGTTACATTCTGTTAGAAAGCTATGTCCCCCGAAAACAGTGGTCAAATCAGAAAAGAAAGATTTGCATTGCTATGACACCTTTCACAATCTTAGGTGCCTTACAATTACCGATGAGCGTTTGAAGAATAGTCACTGTAGTTAAATAGGAAACAGTCATCGATTTACAACACTGCACACCCTGACAAACAGCAATGTGATAATGGTCAGATTATTTGTCCGAGGCAGAAATAACTTCTCAGGATATCGGGTAGATCACCCGACTTTTCTTTGAATGGTATCACAGGATCTTTTCATAGAATCATAGAATCCCTAGACTGTAGAAGCAGGCCATTCAGCCCATAGAGTCTGTATCGGCTCTCCGACAGAGCAACCCACCCAGTTTCTATCCCTTTAACGCCATATATTCACCCTGTTAATCCCCTTAACCTACACATCTTTGGACACTAAGGGGCAATTTAGCATGGCCAATCCACCTAACCTGCACATCTTGGGACACTAAGAGGCAATTTCCCATGGCCAATCCACCTAACCTACACATCTATGGACACTAAGGGCAATTTAGCATGGCCAATCCACTAACCTACACATCTATGGACACTAAGGGCAATTTAGCATAGCCAATCCACCTAATCTGCACATCTTTGGAAACTAAGGGCAATTTAGCATGACCAATCCACCTAACCTACAAATCTTGGGACACTAAGGGCAATTTAGCATAGCCAATCCACCTAATCTGCACATCTTTGGAAACTAAGGGCAATTTAGCATGACCAATCCACCTAACCTGCACATCTTTGGAAACTAAGGGCAATTTAGCATGACCAATCCACCTAACCTGCATATCTTTGGACTGTGGGAGGAAACGGGAGCATCCAAAGGAAACACAGACATGGAGGGAATGTGAAAATTCCACACATAAATCACCCAAGGCCGTAATTGAATCCGGGTCCCTGTTGCTGTGAGGCAGCAGTGCTGACTACTGTGCCATCATGTCGCCAGTTAACTGACACCTCACCTGGGAGTCTGCACATGTGACAGTGCAGCACTCTTTCAATATTGCTCTGGAGTGTCAGCCTAGATAAGTTGCTCAGATTCAGGCATGAGGACTAGGAAGCTGTGAGCACTTGTCCCAGAGGTAATAGTCCATGGAGTCACATCTCAGGAGTCAATAAGTGGCTTTGGGCAGAGCCATGGTGGAGTGTGATGGCGCTCACTAATGCTTGTGGATGAAATTATGATGAGGCATTCTAAGATTGCTGATCCCTTCAGAGGAGAATAAGGAACTGGGGAACTCAAACGTTCCATCACCATGACAGCAATAACACACAATTCACCCTTTCCCAAAGAACTGTGTTCTCAAAAGCAGTGTTGCCCACTTTAAATGTCCACTTTAGAAGCTCCGGCCAAATGTAACTTTCCCCCACATTTAAACGCACGAAGGAAGTGCCTCGAATTATAGAATGACAAAGAAGGTTACAGTACAAAAGGTGGCCATTCGGCCCATTGAGGCCATGTCAGCTTCCTGCTAGAGCAATTTAACCAGCCGCACTCCACCCTTTCCCCAGAGCCTTGCAATTTTTTCCCTTCAGTTATTCATCCCAATTCGATTTGAAAGCTGCGGTTGAATCAGATTCCAGCACACTCGCAGGCAGAACATTCCGAAGCCAAAGCACCCACTGAATAAAATACTTTTTTCTTCATGTTACTTTTGGTTGATTTACCAATCACCTCAAATGTGTCTTATCTGGTTCTCAATCCCTCTGCCAAGGGCTTTTGAATGAAGTCACGAAGATTCACTGTCTGAGCAGCAATTTATGAATTTTTTTTTATTAGTGTCACAAGTAGGCTTACATTAACACTGCAATGAAGTTACTGTGAAAATCCCCCACTCCGGTGCCTGTTCGGGTACACTGAGGGAGAATTTAGCATGGCCAATGCGCCTAACCAGCACGTCTTCTGGACTGTGGGAGGAAGCTGGAGCACCCGGAGGAAACCCATGCAGACACGGGGAGAACATGCAGACTTTGCACGTACAGTGACCCAAGCCGGGAATCGAACCCGGGTCCCTGGCGCTGTGAGGCAGCAGTGCTAAGCACTGTGCCACCGTGCCGCCTATATTCCCCACCCCGTGCCCCGCCTTTCAATGTGGTAAACTAGCTAAGCAGGATTCCATGCAACTGTGTGTGTGTCTGTGTGTGTGTTTGAAAGAAAAGGCTAGTGCATGCCAGACACTCTTTAAAGACAGAGGCATCCCAGTGCCCAGCCAGCAGTGGGAGAGCTACCAAACACTGCTCCAATTATACAAGAAGCATCCTTTGAAAAAATGGTTAGCGCACTCCAGGAAACACTGTTAAATGTTTGGCACTTCCTTTTCACTATTAAACCCTAAACTATTACTTCTGTTGTGAGAAGAACTTTCCCCTTGAACCAGAGCCACTTCTGAACAAGTTATATTCGGTATTTGTGAGCATTTGCCGAGATTCCGGGAAACAAGAATCCGGCAGCATTTCTCCAAAACACTGAACAATATCTGAGAATTCCACCGACATTATAAACTGCGTCAGCAAATAAATGTGATCCGCAGTTATTATAGCCAATGCACTTTGAAAGGCTTGTACATTTTACAAAAGACATATTTTACATTGTAAAATTGGCTTTAATTTATTTAGAAATGTCTGAGCTCCAGCAGAATAAATGCCTTGTGAGCCTCGTCGCTGATATAGTTTAAACTCCAAGTGGATTACTTTTAAAACTTTAACGTCTTTGTTGGATTTAGGCAAAGCATTCTTGTGAAATATGACTTTGAAAATTCCGATCAGATGTTAGCAACACATGGACTGTCACAAGGAGCCATGAGTTTTGCCAGAATTATGTCCTCAGTGTGTCTATTCTGAGGGATTGGGAAGGAAATACGCACCTCCTAGTGAGGGGTGGCATGGTGGTTAGCACTGCCGCCTCACAGCGCCAGGGACACAGCTTAGATTCCCGGCTTGGGTGGCTGTCTGTGTGGAGTTTGCACGTTCCCCTTGTGTCTGCATGGATTTCTGTAATACCACGGAGGTGAAAGTCCCATCACAAAGATACTTTATTTACACCATACATCTGTACACAGCCAGCTCTCCAGTTGCTCCCTGCTGAATTCAGGCTGGGAGTCTGACACACCTGCTTTAAATAGGGAGCATGAGGCTCCCTGACTTGACCATCATTTAAGACTCATCAGGCAGTTCATACTCTGGCAAGCCAACCTCATTAGTCTGGCTGAAGTCATCACAGTTTCCTCCGGGTGCTCTAATTTCCTCCCACACCCCAAAGATGATAGAATCATAGAATACTACAGTACAGAAGGAAGCCGTTCGGCCCATCGAGACTGCGCCGACCACAATCCCACCCAGACCCTATCCCCATTACCCCATTTATTTACCCTAGCTAGTCTTCCTGACACTAACGGGCAATTTTGCATGGCCAATGCACCTAACCTGCTCATCTTTGGACTGTGAAAGGAAACCGGAGCACCCGGAGGAAACCTACGCATACATGGGGAAAATGTACAAACTCTGCACAGTCACCCAAGCTGGGAATCGAACCCGAGTCCCTGGTGCTGTGAGGAAGCAGTGCTAACCACTGTGCCACTGTACCGCCCCAAATATGTGTAGGTTAGGTGGATTGGTCATGTTAAATTGCCCCTCAGTGTCTCAAGATGTGTAGGTTAGGAAGGGGGGAATTAACAGGGTAAGTATGGGGGTTTAAGGGAATAGGGCCTGGGTAAAATGCTCTTTCGAAAAGTCAGTGGAGACTTGAAGTGACCTCCTTCTGCACTGTAGAGATTCGATGATTCTATGAATCCTGATAGCTTTATCCAACCCGTAGCTCTCAGAGAGAGGAATCGCAAACCTCTGTCCCCTCACATTTAACCCCAGGACACCTGCTACCATGCCCTGGTTAATGCACTCCATAACGGTACAAGAGGTGTGTAGTAGGGGGGAAAAGCAAGTTTCCATTGGTTGGCAGAATCTAGAACTTGGACACAAAACAGTTGCTAATAAATCCAAAAGGGAGTAATTTCATTACCCAGAGAATGGGGAGACTTTGGCACTCATTGTCACTCACTATGGTCATAATGAATAGCATTGATACATTAAGGGGAATCTGGACAAACAATAGTGGAAGAATGGGAGGATATCCTGATAGACCAAGATGAAAAGGGTGGGAGGAGGCTTGTTTGTGAAGCATACATACCAGCACAGACTAATTGGGCTGAATGGCCTGTTTCTGTAGCTATAAAATTCTATTCAATTTTATCAGAGCTTTCAAACAAGCACCAAGACCTAGCTTGGGGTTGGTGGTGAGAAAGGCCTTCTCCATCAGATCATTCCCACACGCCCGGAGTTTCACCCCATGGCACATTCCAAAGCCCAGGACTACATGCTGAAGGACACACTAAAGCTTGGGACAGCGGCCACAGATACACAATAAAGGAAGATCGCTGTCTAACACCTTTCAACCACAGTGAACTGAGGGGGAATTGTACAGAACTCCCTCAGGCTGTGTGACTCACATTGAATATATATGGTCAATATTACATAGAATCATAGCATCCCTACAGTGCAGAAGGAGGCCATTCGTCCCATCAGGTATGCACCAGCCTACTTTTTTATATTTTACCCGGGCCCTATCCTCGTAACCCCACATATTTATCCCACTAATCCACCTAACCTACACATCTTTGGAGACGAAGGGGCAACTTAACATGACCAATCCACCTAACCTCCGCATCTTTGGACATTAAGGGGCAATTTAGCATGGTCAATCCCCCTAACCTGCACATCTTTGATCACTAAGGGGCAATTTAGCATGACCAATTCACCTAACCTACACATCTCTGGATACTAAGGGGCAAATTAGTATGGCTAATCCACCTAACCTGCACATCTTTGGACACTAAAGGGCAATTTAGCGTGGCTAATCCACCTAACCCACAAATATTTGGAGTGTGGGAGGAAACCGGAGCACCCGGAGGAAACCCACGCAGACATGGGGAGAACTTACAAACTCCGCACAACAGTGGCCGGAATTTAACGGGTCCCTGGCGCTGTGAGGCAGCAGTGCTAACCACTGTGCCACCTGTAAATATAATGCATCACTATTACATTGAAGCATCTCAGAGAGAAACTTGATCAATGTAGATAACTTTTAAATACCTTTGTAACATTTGTAATGGCCATTTTGAAATGTCTGCAATGTTTCTCTGACTGTATTGAAGCAGCTCAGAGTGTTAGATGGGGCGAGATTTTCCAGCCGCGCTCACCCCGAGACCAGAAAATCCCGCCCGAGGTTAATAGAACTTTGCATCTTCTGTGTCCTGTTCGCTACGATTCCCATGGCGGGCGGGACGAGAAAATTCCACCTGTGATGCATGTAAAACTAGCCTCCCATCATTGATTCTGTCTACACTTCCCGCTACCTCGGGGAAAAGCAGCCAGCATAATCAAGGACCCCACGCACCCCACTCTCTCTTCCACCTTCTTCCATCAGGAAAAGGATACAAAAGTCTGAGGACACGTACCAACCGACTCAAGAACATCTTCTTCCCTGCTGCCTTCAGACTTTTGAATGGACCTACCTCGCATTAAGTTGGTCTTTCTCTACACCCTAGCTATGACTGGAACACTACATTCTGCACTCTCTCGTTTCCTTCTCTATGAACGATATGCTTTGTCTGTATAGCGTGCAAGAAACAATACTTTTCACTGTATCCCAATACATGTGACAATAAATCAAATCAAATTGAGAACTTGAATATTATTGCACTCTGTGTGGTGGCCACTTTGAAATGTTTGTCATCTTCTTTCAGATATTTTACCAACAAAGTATATTTTTGGAGAAACGAAATTTTGATTCATTCACCTCGGGACTGGCATTAAAGTGTTAATTCGATTCTCCACTTTCTGCTGGGGAGGGGTTTCTTACACTGTGTTTCCTATCTTGGGCTCAGTGGCCGCCAGCGGCGCCCTCTGTTGATCATTACAGAGGCAATGTTACAGGGCAGACTGAAAATCCTTTAGTGAATGATTCTGCGGGACCCCCTCATTCTAAATTAATTCCCATTGTCTTTTTACAGAGTCCCGTTCTCTTAATCACACCCAGAGCAGCCAATAGACAACTTAATTATATAAAATAAAAACTAGCAAAACGATAGGAGCCTTTGCATGAGTAGTGAGAAATCTTTGCCCGGCTATGGGGAGAGAGTGAGGGGAATGGGATTTAATTAGGACAGCTCTTTGGAGGGGCTAGTACGTGCACATGAAGGGTCTCCTTCCCTCCTGAAAGATTCAATACATGTCTTATGTATGTGTGTGAGTGTGTGAGAGAGAGGTATACAGTCAAATCCACACAGCCAGGAACCTCAGCAAAGGATGGGAAAGAACAGAGAGGCCATTCAGCCCCTCTTGTATAGACCAGCTCTTTGGAAGAGCCTCACAAGTACTTTAAATAAAACGCTAGTGGGTTAGACATTTGGGTCCAGGAATCAGATGTTCCAGTTTCTTTCCAGTCCCAAGATGTTATGTTAACCAGGGGAGAGATGGAGTGGTGATATGTAATGGCTCCAGTGTGTGTGTGAGAGTGCTGAATGAATGTCTGCAGGGTATGTCAAGATTTGGGGGCTACTTTTCTCTGTAAGTGAATTAGCCCAGTTAGCTTTCCAGGGAGCTCTGATTTGCCTATCTGAACCAAGTGGGCGGGTTTAGACATCCTACCGTTACACACCACCCCCCCCACCCCCCCCCCCCCACCACCACCACCCTCCTCCTCCCCTCAAACCCCATCGATTCATTATCAAGAGAAAAAAAAGGTTAGGCTTGTTATAAAAGTCCGCGACACTTCCTCTGGGCTGCACTTAGAAGAGTTAGAAAAAATCAGCACAGGAGTAGCAGAAACGACCCAAAAAAAAGGTTTGGCGTGTGTGAGGGTTAGTGTAAGGGGAACTTGCAGTAACTTCGACCTGGGGGCTGCTTTTAATCCTGTACGTGTAGGAATTTAAAATAGTGATTATTATTATTTTTTGCGAGTGAAACATCTCTTTTTTAAAAAAAATATTTAATTATTTATTCGTGATCAGAGAGGTGTTGTGGAATTACTTCTAACTCTGCAGTAACAGCTGGGGAAAGTTTTTTTTTAACTGCTATTGGAACTGAAGATTTGACTTGAAGAGTTATTTTTTAACGGGTGTGCAGTTATTTTGTGTGTGTGTGTTTTTGGATCTGGCTACTTCATTTCTACACAAACTCCGGGGTCGGTTTTGAAATCTGTAGAGGAGTTTTTTTCTCTCTCTCTCTGATGCAAGTACACCACATCATGAAAGCACTGACTTTAAACTCCTGAAGACTTGAAGCTTGAGAGAGATCAGACTGTAGACCACACACACACGGGGTCCAACTGAACCTAAGATACAGCAGAAAAGGAGCGGGGCAACTCCAATCTCCCAGATCAAAGGGCGTTACAAGGTAAGTCAAAACCTTTTTCTTTATTAACACGTTACACCAGATGAATTCGCCTTAAAACTTTTAATTGCAAACAGAGGGGGGGGAGAAAGTTCATTGTAAAAATTGTAATTCCCAGTTACGAGTTAGAAAGATCCGGATCCAGATAAATAAAGAATTACAGGGATCTTGTGAAACCTCGGTTCAAGTGAAGATTTTGGATTAACTTACGGGCAGACGGTGAGCTGTTTAAGTTTACAGAGTCTGTTCTCTCACAAGGGGATCTCGGTGCTAACTCTTCCTCCCGCTCCCCCCCCCCCCCCCCAAATAAAGATTCTGAGACATAAAGTGGGCAAAATGTATATCTTAGGTGAGAAATAAAGCAAGAACGGGTTTGAACCCAGCGCCCTGGTCCAAGTGTGCTGTTTAAACATGCCAGATCTGGAGGAGGGGGGGGGGGGGGGGTAATATGGGGTTGGGGAGGTCACATTGCATAGGTACAGCATTGCCCTGCTGGGGGAAACTCAAATAATGATTTTACCCCCTCCCCCTTTATCAAACCGGGTATTTAACTTGTTGATGCTTTAATATGAAATAAAGCAGACATTTCAAACACCAAAATGTTACACTCAGAATGTTTGATAAAGGTAACCTTTTGATTGAGACTTAATTGAGATTTTTTGTGGGGGTGAGGGAGGAGAGGGGCGGGGGTTCAGAAATATTTTAATGATAAAATGCATGTTGCATTTGGAAAGTTGCTGCCTGGTTGAGGGTGGGGAGAGAGGGGTTGAAACAGAAAGCAGTGTTGGGGAAGCAGAGGGGCAGTGTTGGTTACTCCAGGGCTATATCAGCTCTCCCTCCCACACTGTCGCTCAGACTGGAACCTCGTGGCTGCAGCCCGGGGAAACACCCCCCACTCCTCCCCCCCTCCCCCTTTATGTCACAGCCCCTGCCCACGTCACGCCCAGCGATCCGATTGGCTGGAGAGGGGTTTCCCCTGGGGATTCGGAGCTCCCCGGGAATGACGCGCGTTGATGGAGGGCACTTTGTGGAATGACTTCGCCCTGTGAGCAGCTTCACAAAAGAACATGGGTGCAAAATATTCTGATGCATTGCTGCAAAGCGCCAAATAATGACTCAACACTCTCAGACTCTAGATAGAATGCTCATCCCACCCCATCTGTGTAGTTTAAAAGTCACTGGTAACTTGGAAATTATATTATCTAGAATCATAGAAACACTACAGTGCGGAAAGAGGCCATTCGGCCCATCAAGTCTGTACTGACAACAATCCCACCCAGGTCCAATCCCTGTAAACCTCTGCATTTGCTCCACTAATCCCCCTGACACTAAGGGGCAATTTAGCATGGCCAATCGACCTAACCCGCACATCTTGGGACTGGAAAGAAACTGGAACATCCAGAGGAAACCCACGCAGACACTGGGAGAATGCGCAAACTCCACAGAAGCAGTGACCCAAGCCAGGAATCGAACCCGGGTCCCCTGGTGCTGTGAGGCACCGTAAAGTTAAAGTTTATTTATTGGTCACAAGTAAGGCTTACATTAACACTGCAATGAAGTTACTGTGAAATTCACCTAGTCACCACAGTCCGGCACCTGTTTGGGTCAATGCACCTAACCTGCACATCTTTGCAGTGTGGGAGGAAACCGGAGCACCCGGAGGAAACCCACGCAGACACAGAGAGAAAACTCCTCCACCCACACAGTGACCCAAACCGAGAATCGAACCCAGGTCCCTGGTGCTGTGAGGCACTGTTACTGCTAACTTGTAAATTATATTATGTAGACTTTTAAACATTACTGCTAACTTTGAGCTGATACTGTCTGCAGTGATCAAGGCTCACTCACATCCCCCTGACCAGGAGCTGCTGTTAAAACTAAAACTTTCCACTGGTCCCAACTTGTCAATCCCGCCCCCTCATGCATCCACCAGCATCTGGGGCTGGCCAGTGTCAAAATAAAATTAGTTTTTTGTTGGCTTTTTTTCAAAGGAGCCACAAAGAAAGTCCTGTCTCCCGGGGGGTAAGGATTGAGCAGTCCTGTTCACTTAGACTTTGATGCAACTGTGCCGCTCTCTGTCTCTCTCTCATACACACACACACACTCCTGAAGTAAGCATGAAACGTGCTCTGTTCCCTTCCCAGTGGGAGTTTTGTTGGGAATATTCTGTGCCTATCTGGAGTCTTGCCTGGAGGTGTCTGCTAGCTTGCTAGAGATTTAAATGTGATTCTGGCTGGCAGGAAAAGGCTGAGAGGCCACACTCCAGTATGGCCGGTATAGGAATAATCTGGGGATCCATTGAGTGTAATGTGCAGAAAGCCAATTGCGTCTGTCAACTTTCAGACAGGAAATGATATTTCCAGTGAGCTGAATATTATGGGTCAATTATAGATTGCAGTGAAGAATCAAGATGAAAGTTGGTCAAGAATTCTCTGGAAAATACACGAGCTTGTGTGGGGGGCGGGGGGGGGGGGGGGGGGGGGGGTGGTGGCACAGTGGTTAGCATTGCTGCCTCACAACGCCAGAGACCTGGGTTCAATTCTGGCCTTGGGTCACTGTCTATGTGGAGTCTGCATGTTCTCCCCGTGTCTGCGTGGGTTTCCTTTGGGTGCTCTGGTTTCCTCCCACAGTCCAAAGCTGTGCGGGTTAAGTGGATTGGCCATGCTAAATTACCCCTTAGTGGCGGGAGGGGACTAGCTAGGGTAAATGCATGGGGTTATGGGGAATAGGGCATGGGTGGGATTGTGGTTGGTGCAGACTTGATGGGCTGAATCCTTCTGCACTCTAGATTTCTATGATTTCTATAAGCAGCCAGTGTCTCCCCACATGCTGGGGACCCCTCCCCACATCCCACCCTCTCCCTTCATCCTCCCACATTAGTAATTGTCACCAGAGATTCTTTTGCAATCTCCACAACTGAAGGTATTCTTCAGTCACTTGGATTTCCAGCCGGCTCCTTGCCCGGAAGTGAAATTATGCGGGATCTGTAAATCTGGGGATTGTTTTAGCAAGGAGGGTACAGTGTCCTGATTGTTGGATACGGCTGCTCGGTTAGTTCAGTGAATCCATTCCAGATGTGACCCTGAACTCCCCATCTGCGGGGTGGGACTCTCACTGGAATCAGGATCATTGCCCAGCAGATGGACGTCATTAGTGTTGAGACTGGGTTTGAATGTTATTAAAAACGAGCTTCCCCTGATTGAGTGGGAGAGAGAGAGGAGTGATAACGTACAGTGAGCACATGCAGTGGAACAGCTAGCCCAGGGCTTGTCTGCTTTCATTTCCAGTCGCACAGAGTTCTCCTGTTGCTGAGCCCCCCACATCCATGTCAAGAAAGCAGTAAGACTCCTGGAATCCCACGAGACCATCATTCAACCCAGAGAGGCACAAGCTTCAGTTAGTGCACCCTTAGAGAAATTTCCATAGAATCCCTACAGGCCATTTGGCCCATTGAGTCTGCACCAACTCTCCCAAAAAGCATTCCACCCAGGCCCTCCCCTATCCCTGTAACCCACATGCATTTAGCATGGCCAATCCTCCAAACCTGCACATCTTTGGACATTAAAGGGCAATTTACCATGTCCAATCCTCCTAACCTGCACATCTTTGGACACTAAGGGGCCATTTACCATGGCCATGGAGGAAACTGGAGCATCCGGAAGAAACCCATACAGACACGGGGAGAACCATAGAACTTCTACAGTGCAGAGGAGGCCATTCAGCCTATCGAATCTGCACCAACAACAATTCCACCCTATCCCGTAGCCCAGTGTTTTGCCCTGCTAATCCCACTGATATTGAGGTGCAATTTAGCATGGCCAATCGACCTAACCCACACACCTTTGGACTGTGGGAGGAAACCGGAGCACCCGGAGAAAACCCACGCAGACACAGGGAGAACCTGCAGATTCTGCACAGACAGCGACCCAAACCGGGAATCGAACCCGGGTCCCTGGTGCTGTGAGGCAGCAGTGCTAACCACTGTGCCAACCGTGCCGCCAAATATTATTTCTAGCACTTTAATATATTTGTAGCGTCTATATAGCACTATTCACATCCCAAAGTGTTTGTAATGTGGGCAATGCAGCAGCCAATTCACACATAGCAAGCTCCCAAAAACGGCAATGTGTGATAATGAGCAGAGAATCCGTTTTTAATGATGTTGGTTGAGGGATAAGTTTGACCAGGACACCTGGCGAGAACTCCCCTGTCCTTCAAAATAGTGCCATGGAATCTTTGTCCTCCTGAAACGGCACCTCCCACAGTGACGTCCCCACCTGAGAGGGCACCTCCCACAGTGACGCCCCCACCTGAGAGGGCACCTCCCACAGTGACGCCCCCACCTGAGAGGGCACCTCCCACAGTGACGCCCCCACCTGAGAGGGCACCTCCCACAGTGACCACTGCCACTGCCTGTGTTCGAAATCGCTCTGAGCTCTGATCACCTTGTGCTCTCTGACCTACACTGGCTCCCATTTTGGCAACACCTCAAACCTAAAATTTTCAGCCTTGTTTTCAAAGTGCTCGATGATCGTATCTCTCTCCATCTCTGGAATCTTTTCCAGCCTCACAATCCTCCAAGATCTCTGCACGTGTCCTGTACTGACCTCTTGTCATTCATTCATTCTGCCTTCAGCTGCCTGGGCCCTAAGCTCTGCAAATCCCTCCCTGCATTCTCTTTAAGATGCTTCTTAACAAATTACCTCTTTGATCAAATCTCTCCTTCTGTGGTTGCGTCAAATTCTGTTTGGCAACACTCTAGTACAGGGCCTTGGGATATAGAATCCCTAGAGTGTAGAAGGAGGCCATTTGGCCCATCGAGCCTATACTGACAACAATCCCACCCAGGCCCTATCCCCGTAACTCCACATATTTACCGTGCTAATCCCACTGACAATATGAGGCAATTTAGCACGGCCAATCAAACGAACCTGCACATCTTTGGACTGTGGGAGGAAACTGGAGCACCCGGAGGAAACCCACGCAGACACGGGGAGAATGTGTAAACTCCACACAGACAGTGACCCGAGGCCGGAATTGAACCCGCGTTTCTGGCAGCAGTGCTAACTACTATGCCATCTTGCTATGTTTACAGTGCTGTATTAATTAAATTTGTTATCATAATTTATAAATCTGTGTGTCATTGCTTTATACTCTGGACACCACTGGGCAAGACCATAAGACATAGGAGCGAGCAGAAGTAGGCCATTCGGCCCATCGGCACTGCTCTGCCATTCAATGAGATCATGACTGATCTGATGTGATAATCTTCAACTCCACTTTCCCGCCTTCTCCCTGCACATTTCCACATTTAACCTGGCTGCTGTTTCACAGAGAGTGTCCCTTTAAAGGATATTGTTATAGGAACCTTTGTGTTTGGCTGTGGCAAATTTTGTTTCACATGTGATAGCAGACACCTCCAAGTACTGAGCATGTCACTTTAATAACATCTTTATTATCCATTTGTTCATTAATAACAAAGAGTTTGGTGATGTATAAATCTGAATTACCCATCAGATTGGAAATCGAAACTGAACACAATCTGTATTTAGCACATGGAAAATAAAATGAAATGGCACTCACCAACCTTCATACTGTCATTCAGTATCTGTG
This sequence comes from Mustelus asterias, assembly GCF_964213995.1. Lineage (NCBI taxonomy): Eukaryota > Metazoa > Chordata > Chondrichthyes > Carcharhiniformes > Triakidae > Mustelus > Mustelus asterias. Next base: position 136,380,761 of record NC_135807.1, read on the forward strand.
TCTTGCTGACTTACCGGTCATGGGGGTAGCACGGTGGCACAATGGTTAGCACTGCTGCCTCACAGCGCCAGGGACACAGGTTCGATTCCGGCCTCGGGCAACTGTCTGTGTGGATTCTGCACTTTCTCCCCATGTCTGCGTGGGTTTCCTCCGGGTGCTCCGGTTTCCTCCCACACTTCAAAGATATGCGGGTTAGGGTGATTGACCATGCTAAATTTAGGGTCACAATTTAGGAGAATTAACAGGGTAAATGTGGGGGTTACGGGAATAGGGCCAGGGTGGGATTGTGGTCGTTACAGACTCAATGGGCTGAATGGCCTCATTCTGTACGGTAGGGATTCTGTGATTCATCTGCGAACAGCTTCATGCAAAACTATACAAGTATTAGGAAAGGTACAAGGTATACTTACCCTTCAACAATCATTGTATTACACTCTGAAAAATTAAATCCCTTGCTCTAAATGTAATTCCTGGAGTTCCATACACCCTTTTTCATCTTTCCCAAAGACACTTGCTTCCTGGAGGGATGTGGTTTGCCAGCTGTACCGGCTCATTTTTTCATCTGTTGATGGGATGTGGGCGTCACTGGCTGGCCCAGCATTTATTACCCATCCCTGAGGGCATTTTAAGAGTCAACCACATTGCTGTGGGTCTGGAGTCACATGTAGGCCAGGTAAGGACGGCAGGTTTCCTTCCCTAAAGAACATTAGTGAACCAGATGGGTTTTTCCGACAATGGTCATCAGTAGATTCTTAATTCCAGATTTTTATTGAATTCAAATTCCACCATCTGCCTGGCGGGATTCGAACCCGGGTCCCCGGAGCATTACCCTGGGTCTCTGGATTACCAGTCCAGCGACAATACCACTACACCACTGCCTCCCCCTCGAGACGTTTACCAGGGTTGATGCTGCCTGAAGAGTCTAGAACAAAGTGGACACAGTCTCAGGATAAAGGCTGGACCAATCAGGACTGAGATGAGGAGAAACATCTTCACTCAGAGAGTTGTGAATCTTTGGAATTCTCCATGCCAGAGATCTGTGGGCGTTCAGTCACTTACTCAAGTTCAACAACCTTGGGTCACTAAAGGAGTTAAGGGAAATGGGCATGGTGGAGTTGGATAGAAGATTGGCCATGATTGCATTCAATGTTTTAAGTTTATTTATTAGTAGACTTACATTAACACTGCAATGAAGTTACTGTGAAAATCCCCTAATCGCAACACCCCGGCGCCTGTTCAAGTACACTGAGGGTGAATTTACCATGGCCAATGCACCTAATCAGCACATCTTTCTGACTGTGGGAGGCATCTGAAGGAAACCCACGCAGACATGGGGGAGAACATGTAGACAATGACCCAAGCCGGGAATCGAACCTGGATCCCTTGCGCTGTGAGGCAGCAGTGCTAACCATTGTGCCACCGTCTTGCTCATGTAGAATAGGTTTGAAGGGCTGAATTGCTTACATCAGCTCCTATTTCATGGCACAGTGGTTGGCACTGCTGCCTCGCAGCGCCAGGAACCTGGGTTCCATTCCAACCTTGGGTGACTGACTGTCATAGTCTCCCCATGTCGGCGTGGGTTTGTCTGGGTGCTCTGGTTTTCTCTGACAATCTAAACATGTGCAAGTTAGGTGGATTAGCTGTGCTAAATTGCCCTTTAGTGTCCCAAGTTGTGTAGGTTAGAGAGATTAGCAGGGTAAATATATGGGGTTATGGGGATAGATAGGCCCTGGAAATAAGATGTTCTGTCAGAGAATTGGTACAGAGTTGATGGGCTGAATAGCCTCCCTCAGCACTGTAGAGATTCTATGATCTTAGACCTTACTCAAGTCTACATATTTGATGTATGAGCTTAGATAGTAAATATTATCAGGGTGTTCAACCATGGAATGACCCATCCTGTCCTTGTGTGACCTACCCCACTACTAATGAGGGGGGTGTGGGATGGAGGGGGCAGTTAGGGTGGCGGGATCATTTCATAATAATCAAAACTGGGGAAATGATGTGATTCCCCCTCTCTCGGATCCAGAATGCTGCTGACTTGTCTCTCTCGATCAACTGAATCAAATCAGCATTGACAACAAATTGGAGCCTTTCTGATCCACACGGTCCTGGCTCCTGATCGGAATCCTTAAGGAGCTTGGGATGTGGTTTATTCATTGTATCTGTCGGGTATTTTGCTGAATCCAAAATTGGGGCCATGAATGAGATAGTCACTAATAAAGCCAGGCAGGAATTCAGGAGTAACTTCTTCACGCAGAGTTATTGGCCGGAGTTTTACTGTTTTGCCCACCACGGGAATCGGAGCGGGCGAGGGGCGGACCATGGGAAGGTCCGTTAACCTCGGGCGGGATTTTACGATTTTGAGACGAGACGCCCATAGAGCCGTAGAGATATACAGCATGAGAATAGGCCCTTCAGCCCAACCCGCCAATGCCAACCAGGTGTCCTAAACTGAACTAGTCCCAGTTACCTGCGTCTGGCCCATATCCCTCTAAACCTTTCCCACCCACATACCCGTCCAAATGTCTTTTAAATATTGCGATTGTACCCGCCTCTGCCACCTCCTCTGGCAGCTGATTCCATCCACGCTCCACTCCAAAAGAGGGTGGAACTCACTCCCGCAGGGAGCAGTGGAGGTGAACGGTGCGGATGCAATTCCGGGGAAGCTGGATAAATGTGAGCGAGAAAAGAATACAAGGCTATAGAATCATAGAATCCCAACAGTGCAGAAGGAGGCCATTTGGCCCATCAAGTCTGCACCGACCACAATCCCACCCAGGCCCTACCCCTGCAACCCCATGCATTTACCCTAGCTAGTCGCCCTGACACTAAGGCGCAATTTAGCACGGCCAATATACTGACAGGTTGAGATGGAATCTGACTGCAATGAGGCTCGTGTCCAACAGAAACAAGAGCGTGAGGCAGCTGGGTTGCTGTAAATTGGATATAATTAGTCTGGTTGTTAAGTGATGCAAGAGAGAAGCTCAAAAGGTTTGGAGACGCAATGGAACAATTCATCTTGAGGGCCATAAAACATCAATAATATAGGGCAGAAATAAATGCTCTAATAAATAAGTGAATGGAGAGGCTCTGAACTCCACTGGCTCTCGTTCCCACTGAACTTGGCAATGCTCCAGTCTACAGTCTGTTTCCATTTCCTTTCGGGAATGCTCAGCCTCTCGTGTTAACCCTGCAACATCTATGAAGCTTCCATCACCATCTCTGGAAGCTTCCTGAGAAGATATCTCAATAAAGTCAAAGCCCCGAACTTGGTAACAACAATGATATGATTCGCCTGTGCCTTTAACATGTTTCAAGCCGTGCCGTTGCATCTCCGCTCTGGCTCTGAATCTGAAGGCCGTGGATTCCAGCCCCACTCCTGGACCTAAAGTGCAGCAAACCCATGCTGATTCTTCATTGCAGTCTTTCAGATGTGATGTTAAACTCCAGCCATCCCAAGTGGATGTAACAATTCCCTGATGCTATTTCAGAGAAAAACGGTGTGGGAAAAGTGGTGATACTCCTCAGTATCACATTTGGCTTGTGGGAGCTTGCTGTGCACAAAATGGCTGCCGCATTTCATTGAATCATAGAATCCCTACAGTGCAGAAGGGACCCATCGAGCCTGCACCGACAACAATCTCACCCAGGCCCTACCCCTGTAACCTCACGGATTTACCCCCCCTATAAATCCCCCTGACATTTTGTTTCCCCAAGATGTCGCTGGAGCAAGGCGACTTCTTGCAAGCTATGCCCAGCATACCTTCTAATTCTCTCTATGAACGGTATGCTTTGTCTGTATAGTGCACAGGAAACAATACTTTTCACTGTATGTTAATACATGTGACAATAATAAATCAAACCAAAAAAATAATAATGGCCAATCAACCTAACACACACATCTTTGAACTGTGGGAGGAAACTGGGGCACCCAGAGGAAACCCACGCAGACACGGGGAGAATGTGCAAACTCCACACAGACAGTGACCCAAGGCTGGAATCAAACTCGGGTCCCTGGAGCTGTGAGGCAGCAGTGCTAACCCACTGTGCCACAATGTTGCCCCAGTGTTTTGGCCAATATTTATCCCTCAATCAACATCACAAAAGATGAACGATCTTGTCTTCTGTTATGTATTATTATCAAACCAAATGCAACACTGAGCCACGTAAAGAGATATTAGGACAGGGGATGGGTAAAAGAGAATGGATGTGATCTTATCTGCCGTCCACACCACGCTCCCGCTGCAGCAAAGTTTGAGAATTTGGCAGCCAACCAAATCTCTGTACACCGCAGCGGGATGGGAAAACCCCACTGGCACGAATGGTGGTAAGAATACGGCCACAGTGTTTAAGGGGCGACGCAGTGGTTAGCACCTGCTGCCTCACAACACCAGGGACCCGGGTTCGATTCCCGGCTCGGGTCACTGCCTGTGTGGAGTCTGCACATTCTCCCTGTGTCTGCGTGGGTTTCCTCCGGGTACTCCGGTTTCCTCCCACAGTCTGAAAGACGTGGTGTATTGGCCGTGCTAAATTCTCCCCCAGTGTACCCGAACAGGTGCCGGAGTGTGGCGACTAGGGGATTTTCACAGCAACTTCAATGCAGTGTTAATGTAAGCCTACTTGTAACTAATAAATAAACTTTAAAGGGCGACAGAGAGGTGAAGAGGTTGCGGGGGGGGGTAAAATCCAGAGCTCCTTAAAAAGACTGCAATGATTCATGAAACTGTTCAACTCTTGGTGCTTCTGAATAAGGATTCACTTAAATTTTATCAAAGCTCACTCTCCTCAACTGAATAAAAAATTATTGATCATTATTTATGGAAATTCAATCGCAAATAAAGTTTATTTATTAGTTACAAGTAGGCTTACATTAACACTGCAATGAAGTTACTGTGAAAATCCCCTAGTCGCCACACTCTGGTGCCTGTTCGGGTACACTGAGGGAGAATTTAGCATGGCCAATGCACCTAACCAGCACGTCTTTCAGACTGTGGGAAGAAACCAGAGCACCCGGAGGAAACCCACGCAGACAGGGGGAGAACGTGCAAACTCCACACAGACAGTGACACAAGCTGGGAATCGAACCCAGGTCCCTAACTCTGTGAGGCAGCAGTGCTAACCACTGTGCCCATGCTTCAGGTAATGGAAAAGATTGTTCCTGTACAGAATGAATCCGATACTCAGTGTGATTAATATTGTCCCAGTAACCGGGAGGTCAGGGGGGTGAGAGGCTCACAGTTGGGAGTTAACACACTCCCATCTTCACGACCACGAAGTGATTTTCTTTCTCATCAACAAATGGGAATGGAGGGTGACCTGTACCAGAGGCCTGGCCACCAGATGGGGGCCATGAGATTGCAACCGGAGACATGCCTCAGGCAAGATGAATAAACAATCCAAGGGGGGAGAAGGAAGAGTGAAAGATGAAAAGTTTGCCGAGATGTCGCTTCTGTCAAATAATTGAGCCCAGAGTCCATTTGATGGTGGGATGGAAACGGGCCAACGAGATTCCATCCATTCTGGTGCTTGTGTTGGTCCAGATATAAACTGCGGAAAATTAATTACCCATTTCATTAAAAAATATATTAAGCACCCTCATTATAGTTCTACTGCTCTAATTAAGGAGAGGCATTGGCCCAGTGATATTGTCACTAGACTAGTAATCCAGAGACGCAGAGCAAGATCTGGATCCGGGTTCGAATCCTCCCACAGCAGTTGGTGAAATTTGAACTCAATAAATATCTGGAATTAAGAATCTACTGCTGACCACGAAACCATTGTCGATTGTCATAAAAACCCATCTGGTTCAACCGTGTCCTTTAGGGAAGGAAATCTGCCGTCCTTCCGGGTCTGGTCTACAGAACCACAGCAATATGGTTGACTCTTAACTGCCCTCCAAGGGCAGTTAGGGATGGGCACTAAATGCTGGCCAGCCAGCAATGCCCACATCCCATAAAACAAATTTCAAAAAACATGTTTAATATTTCAGGATTCTCGCTGTTTCAAAGAAAATTATTAAAAATTCCAAATATCCTGATATTATTTCAACAATTTCTCATCACCCTATTATAGAAAGGATATTATTAAACTAGAAAGAGCGCAGAAAAGATTTACTGGGATGCTACCGGGACTTGATGGTTTGCGTTATAAGAAGAGGCTGGATAGACTGGGATTTCCTTCCCTGGAGCGTAGGAGGCTTAGGGGTGACCTTATAGAGGTCTATAAAATAATGAGGGGCATAGGTCAGCTAGATAGTCAACATCTTTTCCCAGTTGTAGGGGAGTCTAAAACTAGAGGGCATAGGTTTAAGGTGAGAGGGGAGAGATACAAAAGGGTCCAGAGGGGCAATTTTTTCACACAGAGGGTGGTGAGTGTCTGGAACAAGCTGCCAGAGACAGTAGTAGAGGCGGGTACAATTTTGTCTTTTAAAAAACATTTAGAAAGTTACATGGGTAAGATGGGTATAGAGGGATATGGGCCAAATGCAGACAATTAGAACTAGCTTAGTGGTAAAAGAAAGGGCGGCATGTACAGGTTGGGCTGAAGGGCCTTTTTCCATACTGTAAACCTCTATGACTCTATAACACCAGGAATTGTCTGAAGATGCTTTGGATTACTGTAACAATGTGCCAGATTATTCACTGCAAGCCCCACTGTGGTGTCTCATTATTTAATGCTCTAATTTCCATCACATGCAATATAAGAGGTGTGAGAATCAGAGCTTAAACTGCTGAGTATGAGTAGTGCTGTATGGCATCAACTATGACTCGGTCGGTAACACTCTCACCCAGAAGGTTGGAGGTCTAAGTCCCATTGCGAAGGTGTAAATGAAAATGCTAACCTGTTGGAGATGCTGGGTGGAATGTTCCTGTCCTGCCCACCACAGGAATCGTAGGGGGCAGGACATGGACCATGCAAAGGTCCATTGACCTCGGGTGGGATTTTCCGATCTTGGGACAAGTGCACTGGAAAATCACTGTCTTTTGGATGAGGTGTGATACAGGGGCCCCACTTGACTTCTTGGGTGAATTCAAAAGGTTCAAGGTGGGGGGGTGGGTGGGGGGGGGGGTGGTGGTGGTTTAGCTCCTTGGTGCCCTGGGTCCCGTACTTATCCCTTAATCAACACCCAAAAGCTGATGATCTGGTCATTATCACATTGCTGTTCACGGGATCTTGCTGTGCACAAATTGGTTGCCACATTTCCGATGTCACAACACTGGACTACACTTCAAAAATACTGCAATGGCTGTAAGGAACTCTGGGACATCCTGAGAGCACAGAATCACAGAATCCCTAAAGTGCAGAAGGCCCATCAAGCCTGCACCAACAGTGATCCCACGCAGGCTCTATCCCTGTAACCCCATATGTTTACCCTGCTAACCCCCGTGACACTAATCGACAATTTATCATGGCCAACCCATCTAACTCGCACATCTTTAGGCGCATCAAAGGCACTATAGAAATACAAGTCATTCTTTTGCTAATACTTGGGGTGTACACCCGGAGTGGGACTGGACCTGATTTTTGGAGTGAAGTGGTATGAAGGTACAATCCTGAGGCTGATAGATGCAGTTCTAAAATCCAGCTGCTTGGCACCATGCCCTGTTTAAACTGCTCAGATTCTGCCTGACTGCAACATCCAACCATCCTCCCCCAGAGAGACATCGACTCACGTGTCATTTTAACTTGGAGCCAAGGAGGGTAGAAAGAGTTAGAATACAAATCAGCTGTGATTTTACTAAATTAGAAACATGGAAAAACTACAGCACAAAACAGGCCCTTCGGCCCCACAAGTTGTGCCGAACATATCCCTACCTTTTAGGCCTACCTATAACCCTCCATCCTATTAAGTCCCATGTACTTATCCAGGAGTCTCTTAAAAGACCCTATTGAGTTTGCCTCCACCACCACTGACGGCAGCCGATTCCACTCGCCCACCACCCTCTGTGTGAAAAACTTCCCCCTAACATTTCCCCTGTACCTACCCCCCAGCACCTTAAACCTGTGCCCTCTCGTAGCAGCCATTTCCACCCTGGGAAAAAGCCTCTGAGAGTCCACCCGATCTATGCCTCTCAACATCTTATACACCTCTATTAGGTCTCCTCTCATCCTTCGTCTCTCCAAGGAGAAAAGACCGAGCTCCCTCAGCCTATCCTCATAAGGCATGCCACTCAATCCAGGCAACATCCTTGTAAATCTCCTCTGCATTGTGGGATAGGCTTGAAATACTGAATGGCCTGTTCCTCTGCTTGAACAGAAAGGTAAGCGTTCCGAGGGAGATGGGAGAGAGAGTCCAAGTCTCCACACAATTAATCTGAAGGTTAGACTGGACCGAGAAAGAATGCAGGATTCACACTATAAAGCAAAATGGAGCATCCTTACTCACATCCACCTATTACCCCTCTGTACCTGCTGGCCTGCGTTCCCGTCCAGCCTGGCAATGCCACCATTTTAAAATCCTCCCCCTCGTTTACAAATCCGTCCATGGCCTTGCTCTTCCCTGCATCTGTAAACTCTTGAAGCGCCACAACCCTTGCAAGAGTGGCACGGTGGTTAGCACTGCTGCCTCACAGCACCAGGGACCCAGGTTCAATTCCTGGCTTGGGTCACTGTCTGTGTGGAGTCTGCACGTTCTCCCTGTGTCTGCGTGGGTTTCTTCCCGGAGCTCCGGTTTCCTCCCACAGTCCAAAAGATGTACTGGTTATGTGCATTGGCCGTGCTAAATTCTTCCTCAGTGTTACCCGAACAGGCGCCAGAGTGTGGCAACTAGGGAATTTTCACAGTAATTTCATCGCAGTGTTAATGTAAGCCTACTTGTGACAATAATCTTTAAACATTATTCTTTTGTGGCATGTGATTATCACTGACAAGGCCAGCCTTTGTTATTTGTCCCTACTTTTATTTACTCATGGGACATGGGTGTCACTGGCCCTTGAGAGTCAACTGCATTGCTGTGGCTCTGGAGTCACAAGCAGGCCAGACTGGGTAAGGGTGGCAGATTAGTGAACCATAGGGTTTTTTTTTTGATAATCGACAATGGTTTCATGGTTATCAGTAGATTCTTAATTCCAGATTTAAAAAAAAATTGAATTCAAATTCCACCATGAGGGGGATTTGAACCCCAGTCCCCAGAACATTAGCTGTGTTCTTGGATTAACTAGTCTCGCAATAATACCACTAGGCCATCGCCTCCCCCAATGGATTAATTGAAGTGGTGCATGTCTGAATTCCCCAGCCATAACTTAAATGTAGCAATCTTTACTGCATCATTAGGCAGCAATTCCAAGCAGTTTGATCACATTCTCCTTCTGTCCCATCAATTTCTTTCAGTAAAACAGGGTGAGCAATTAATTAACCCAGCCAATGGGAGGGATCCCTCCAAAAGACTTCTGGGTTAGTTTGGGAATGTTTGACTCTGTGCATTGGGCAGTAATGTGCAGGCCTGGATTAAGTGGAAGGAACAGAGTGAGGTAAACGGACAGCAGTGGTTCAAGAAAGCAACTCACCACCACCTACTCTCGAGCAATTGGAGAGGCAATGGCTTACTGGTGTTATCGCTAGACTATTGATCCAGAAGCCCAGCTAATGTTCAGGGGACCTAGGTTCAAATCCCACGGCAAATGGTGAAATTTGAATTCAAGAACAAAAATCTGGAATTAAGAATCTACTGATGACCACAAAGCCATTGTCAGAAAACCCCATCTGGTTCAAAGTAAAATTTATTTATTAGTCACAAGTAAGGCGTAAATTAACACTGCAATGAAGTTACTGTGAAATTCCCCTAGTCGCCACACTCTGGTTTGGGTTGAAGCACCTAACCAGCACACCTTTTAGACTTTGGGAGGAAACCGGAGCACCCGGAGGAAACCCACGCAGACATGGGGAGAACGTACAGACTCCACACAGACAGTGACCCAAGCCGGGAATCAAACCTAGGTCCCTGGTGCTGTGAGGCAGCAGTGCTAACCACTGTGCCACCATGAAGGTGAACCAATTCCTTACTGCATAACTCCACAACAACCAAAATATTGCGTTTATACCATGCCTTAACATGGTTAAAAATCTGCCGGGGGCTTCACAAATGTGCGGTCAGAATAAATTGGACATCAAGCCACATTATAAGATGTTGGGACAAAGTGACAGAAGAAACCTGGTCAAAGAAGTAGCTAAGAATTAGCAGCAAGATTGTCCTGACGCAGCTGAAATCAAAATAGAACAGGATTGAACTTGTTATCCTGAAAATATATTCCCTGAAATGGATTACGTGTGTACTGTACAAGAAGCCTACCAGTTTAATTCTAAAACCTTTTTATAAAAAGTAAACTTAGCGTGTGTGAGAGCCAACAGAAAGAGCAGTGTCCTTTACAAGGTAACATAACCAGAGGCGGGTGGAAAAACAAACACTCAAGCAGAAAGTTGCAGCCAAAGTGTAATAAATATACCTGGCGAGACGTGGGACTGCTTCAGACTGCTGTTACTGTACTGACGCTCACTTCTCTTCACTTGTTAGATCCTTGATTCTGGGAGGGAAAGAAAAATAACACTTTGCTCTTCCTGTCTCGCTTGTTACTTATGAGCAGTTTGTCATCAGAAGCTGCCCTCGCTCCCATGTCGGTGAACCAAGGCGTTCTCTGAATTTCCTGGCTCAGCCGCGGCCACAGTCATTGCTCAAGCAGAAATATTGGAGGAAAGGGGAGGCCATTCAGCCCCTCGGGTCTGCTCCTCTATTAAATTAGGTCTAGTATTTTGACTCCATTAACGCCCTTTACATTGTCTGATTTCAAAAAGGAATTAGATATAACTTCTTGGGGCTAAAGGGATCAAGGGATATGGGGCGAAGAGGGACCAGGATATTGAATTCAATGATCAGCCATGATCAAAATGAATGGCGGAGCAGACTCGGAGGGCCGAATGGCCTCCTCCTGATTCTGTGTTTACCTAACAAATCTCTCAACTGTGAAACTTTCAGTTGACCCCCTGATAGTTTTTTTGGGGGGGAGGGAGTTCCAGGTTTCTACATCCCTTTGTGTGAGGAAGTGATGTCACTCCCAAATGGCCTGACACATCTTAAAGATTCTGCCCCATTCTTCTGGACTCCTTCCGCCAGAGGAATGAGTTTCTCACAATCTACCCTATCAAACTCCTGACCAGAACAAAACTCAACTGGATCATTGCTTAATCTTCTGTACTTAAGGAAACACAAGCCCGCACAATCTATCTCATAACAGGAGCAGGAGTAGGCCATTCAGCCCCTCGAGCCGCTCCACCATTTAATACCATCATGGCTGATCTCATCTCAGCCTCAATTCCACTTTCCTGCCCATTCACCATAGCCCTTCAACCCATTACTCATTAAGCATCTGTCCCTCCTCCTTAAACGTACTCAATCCACTACACTCTCGGGTAGTGAATTCCATGCATTTAATCTGTTCATGCCCCTGACACTAAGGGGCAATTCAGCATGGCCAATCCACCTAACCTGCACATCTTTAGAGTATAGAAGGAAACTGGAGCACCCGGAGGAAACCCACGCAGACACGGGGAGAACATGCAAATTCCACACAGACAGTGACCCAAGGCCGGAATCGAACCAGGGTCCCTGGCGCCCTGCGGCAGCAGTGCTAACCACTGTGCCACCGTGCTTCTTGACAGTAGTTTCTCCTCATCTCTGTTTTAAATCTGCCACTCATTATCCTAAAACTATGACCTCTTGTTCTAGATTGCCCCACAAGAGGAAACAGCCTCCCACATTTACATTGTCAATCCTCCTTTATCATCCTGTACACCTCAGTTAGATCTCCAATAATTGAGTAATTTAACCCCTTTTGTCCCAGTGCAACTTCCGTTTTGAGGTGAAGTCACAAATTGGAGTGACAATATGATAACAGGAGAGAGTGCAATGTAGAGAGACTTTCCGTGAATGAATTAAAATGCAGTGTACTCGTGCAGATGGATGTTGAATCAGTCTGGCAAAGTTTGTGCCAATTGGACATGTGAAAAGAAGTTAGTATTTAGTATTTGGTTAGTCCAAAGATGTGTAGGTGAGGTGGATTGGCCATGCTAAATTGCTCCTTAGTGTCCAAAGATTGGCAAGTTAGGTGGATTGGCCATGCTAAATTGCCCCTTAGTGTCCAAAGATTGGCAAGTTAGGTGGATTGGCCATGCTAAATTTCCCCTTAGTGTCCAAAGATTGGCAAGTTAGGTGGATTGGCCAAGCTGAATTGCCCCTTAGTGTCCAAAGATGTGCAAGTTAGGAGGATTGGCCATGCTAAATTGCTCCTTAGTGTCCAAAGATGTGCAAGTTAGGAGGATTGGCCAAGCTGAATTGCCCCTTAGTGTCCAAAGATGTGCAAGTTAGGAGGATTGGCCAAGCTGAATTGCCCCTTAGTGTCCAAAGATGTGTAGGTTAGATGGATTGGCCATGCTAACTTGCCCCTTAGTGCCCAAAGATGTGGGGGTTAGGTGGATTGGCCATGCTAAATTTCCCCTTAGTGTCCAAAGATGTGTAGGTTCGGGAATTAGTGGGGTACGTATGTGGGGTTACGGGGTCGGGCCTGGGTGAGATGCTCTGTGGAAGGGTCGGTGTAGACTCAATGGGCCGAATGTCCTCCTTCTGTAGGGATTCAATGATTCTATTGTATAAAGTGTTTAATTAATAGCATTGTAATTTCTAAAGAAAATATAAACTCCATGTTTTTCTCCCTGTGGTGTTACAGATGCGTTGCAAAAACCTGACGTCCATCCTGCGGATTGTGGGGACAACGTTATTCGGACTTGCTCTGTTGCTGGGAATTGCTGCTGCCTACATTGTAGGATATCAGTTCATAGCCACGGACAATTATTATTTTTCCTTCGGACTGTATGGTGCGATCCTAGCCTTGCATCTTCTCATTCAGAGCCTCTTTGCGTTCCTGGAGCACCGCAAGATGAAACGTTCCTTGGAGACCCCCATCAAGCTGAACAAGTCGGTGGCCCTGTGCATCGCTGCCTATCAGGAGGACCCGGATTATCTGAGGAAGTGTCTGCTCTCCGTCAAGAGGCTAACCTACCCGGAAATGAACGTCATCATGGTGATCGATGGGAATAGTGAGGATGACCTGTACATGATGGACATCTTCGGCGAGGTGATGGGGAGGGAGCGGTCAGCCAGCTACGTGTGGAAGAGCAACTTCCACGAGAAAGGGCCGGGAGAGAGTGACGAGGCTCACGGCGAGAGCATGCAGTACCTCACCAGGCTCATCAGGTCCAACAAGAGCGTGTGTGTAATGCAGAAGTGGGGAGGCAAACGGGAAGTGATGTACACTGCGTTCAAGGCACTGGGGCGCACTGTGGATTATGTGCAAGTAAGACTCTTCAGATAGTTCCAAGTCAAATGGGCTTCCTCCGGGTGTTCCGGTTTCCTCCCACAGTCCAAAGATGTGCAAGTTAGATGGATGGGCCATGCTAAATTACCCCATAGTGTTCAAAGATATGCAGGTTAGATGAATTGACCATGCTAAATTGCCCCTTAGTGTCCAAAAATGTGCAGGTTTGGTGGATTGGCCATGCTAAATTGCCCCTTAGTGTCCAAAGATATGTAGGTTAGGTGGATTGGTCATGTGAAATTGCCCTTTAGTGTCCAAAGATGAGCAGGTGGCGGTGGGGGGGATTAGCGGATTAAATATGTAGGGTTACAGAGATAGGGTCTGGGTGGGATGCTTCGTTGGAGAGTCAGCGCAGGCTCGATGGGCCAAATGGTCTCCTTCCGCACTGCAGGCATTCTGTGATTCTAGAGAAATTGGGGAACAACTTAATAAATGTTTCGCTATAAAGGGAGTCCTATATAATATGTAATGTTCCAATAAAACTTTGTGTCTGCTTGGTAAATGTTTGAAGAAAAAAGCACTAACCTTGTCAGATCTATAGTTTGTGAATAATGCACTTAAGTCAAATCTTCTGATTATAGAGAAAGGTTAAATATTATCTGCCATTCACATTAGCCTGTGCACTCCAGCACTGTTAGAAAGCAATTATAGCAATGGAGGTCATTTACCTTGATTCATGTCACATAAACCCCACAGAAAAGATTTCCATAAGAGTTCCAACACTTATTAGAGGAAATGAATCTGGTAAATTCCATGCCAATCTTCCCAGATGTGGACTGTTGCCCACTAGTCGCTACAATAATAGTCATCAGTCATTGGAATAATCTTCCTTTAGCTTCTTCACATTGAGACTGAATCCAGTTTCAGACAGTAAGGGATCTGCATCAGCCTCGATTAGACATTCCTCTCTCATCTTGTGTATTATGTATTACAGCTCTAAGCAGGTGCGTCTAGACAGGTCACTGTGAGTCTAGACGGTGTATATCTGCAGAATATTCACTGATGGGGGAATATCAGTACCCAGTCATTCCCCTCGCATTCCTGTCCAATAGGAGTTGATGGATTGGTGTACAAACTGGGCTCATTCTGCAAACCCACAAGCCCGTTGGGCACTTTGTAGATCTTGGAGTGAAATTAGATAATAGTCATAGAGATATACAGCACGGAAACAAGCCCTTCGGCCCAACTCATTCATGCCGACCAGGTTTCCTAATCTGAACTAGTCCCATTTGCCTGTGTTTGGCCCATATCCCTCTAAACCTTTCCCATCCGTGTACCTGTCCAAATGTCTTTTAAATGTTGTAATTGTACCCACCTCTACCATCTGCTCTGGCAGCTCATTCCATCCACGCTCCACCCTCTGTGTGAAAAAGTTGCCCCTCGGATCCCTGTCCCCTCTCACCTTTAACCTATGCCCTCTAGTTTTGGACTCCCCTACCCTGGGGAAAAGACCTTGGCCCTTCACCTTATCTATGCCCCTCATGATTTTATAAACCTTTATAAGATAACCGAGTATGGATTGTTTCTTTTGGAATTGTGGGACTCCATTGCGCCTGTAATCAATGCCAACAGTGTGACCTGTTTCTTGCAAGTATGAGCTCTCACATTACAGAGCTGTCTGTGCAGAAACAGGCCCAATGATCCCTGCTCCACACCAGCCTCCTCTTCACCTCACCCAGTCAACATCGCCTTCTATCCCTCTCTCCCTCATGCGTTTATCCAGCTTCTCCTTAAATGTATCATTCATCCCAACCACTCCCTGTGGGAGAAAGTTCCACATTCTCACCGCTCTCTGGGTAAAGAAGTTTCTCCTGAATTCCCCAGTTGATTTATTTGTAATTATTTTTTAATCATTTGTGGGACATGGGCATCGCTGTCTGGTCAGCATTTATTGCCCATCCCTAGTTGCCTGAGGGCAGTTGAGAGTCAACCATATTGCTGTGACTCTGGAGTCACATGTAAGCCAGACAGGGTAAGGACGACCGATTTCCTTCCCTAAAGGGCATTAGTGAACCAGATGGGTTTTTCCGACAATAGTTTCATGGTCATCAGTCGATTCTTAATTCCAGATTTATTTTATTGAATTCAAGTTCCACCATCTGCCGTGACAGATTTGAACCTGGGTCCCCAGAACATTAGCTGAGTTTCTGGATTAATAAACTAGCAATAATCCCACTAGGCCATCGCCTCTCCTTAGTGATTTATCTTACATTTATGGCCCAACTTTGAACTTCACCACAAGTGGAAATATCTCCTTTATCCTACCAAACTCTCACATAATCTCTTGACAACCTCTGCTTTCTCTTTACTAGAGGATAGAGGCACAGTCCTGATCAGACTCTCTCGATGGCTATAACCTCTCAGCCTTTTCAATATACGATCATATGATACTTGTTGGATTCCCTAGAAAACAGCTGGAAGTTATTTTTTGACAATGTTGTAGTTACTACACAGCTGTTGGCTGTATGGATGACATCATAAACATTTACCAATTAGGGCAAGCGGACAAGAGACTGGGCAAAACCGGCCACATAGATATTTTCTAACAATAGTCTCCAATGTAATTCCAAAGTAATAAGGTGATCTTGCGAACTCGGAAAAACATGTTGTAAACCATTCAATCCCCTCTCCCAGGTTTCGTGATGATGTGTGTAACCTCCCCCCCCGCACCCCCCGCCGCCAATTAGATAGCTGCCTTATAATCATTCCCAAGTGTCCACTATTTTCTCCAATATCACTAAGAGGTTGTTCAGGCACTCAGGTCTGTACATGCAACATCGCAATTCTGTAAATGCAAATTGTGCCAGAAACATGCATCGCCACGTTGTCATCAAAGATATGACGGTTACGTGATTGCAACTGTGACAGTGTACAGATTTCACTGTATGCCTTTGAGGCTTCCTAGTTATTGAATAGCTTGGAGGACTACCACTAGGATGCTACCGGGACTTGATGGTTTGAGTTATAAGGAGAGGCTGGATAGACTGGGACTTTTTTCTCTGGAGCGTAGGAGACTTAGGGGTGATCTTATTGAGGTCTATAAAATAATGAGGGGCACAGATCAGCCAGATAGTGAACATCTTTTCCCAAATCTAGGGGAGTCTAAAACTAAAGGGCATAAATTTAAGGTGAGAGGGGAGAGATACAAAAGTGTCCAGAGGGGCAACATTTTCACACAGAGGATGGTGAGTGTCTGGAACAAGTTGCCAGAGGTAGTAGTAGAGGCGGGTTAAAAAGCATTTAGACAGTTACATGGGTAAGATGGGTATCGAGGGATATGGGCCAAATGCGGGCAATCTGGGACTAGCTTGGTGGTTAAAAAAAAAGGGCGGCATGGACAAGTTGGGCCGAAGGGCCTGTTTCCATGCTGTAAACCTCTATGACTCTATGACTGCAAATAAGTATGAAATTGTGGAATGGTTACAGCACCGAAGGTTGCCTTTGAACATTGAACTGTGTCGATTCTCAGCAAGAGAAATTTGACACATTCCTCTCCCCGCCCCTTTCCCCGTAACTCTATGGAAAGATTTGTGCCTCCACCACACTCCCAGGTAGCACATATTTGATTTGTTAAAAAAAAGTCACAATTGGTTCTGTTAGCCATTCATTTTTAATTGGTTTCCTCCAGTACCCCTTCCTGCCATTGGGAACTTTGCCTGGATCCTTCGTGATCTTGAACACCTCCCATCAAATCTCAATATTCTCTGACAGGAGAACTGCCCAGTCTATCTGGAGAATTGGGCAGCACGGTGGCACAGTGGCACGGTGGCACAGTGGTCAGCACTGCCGCTTCACAGCGCCAGGCACCCAGGTTTGATTCCGGCCTCGGGTCACTGTCTGTGTGGAGTTTGCATGTTCTCCCCGTGTCTGTGTGGGTTTCCTCCGGGTGCTCCGGTTTCCTCCCACAGTCCAAAGATGTGTGTGTTAGGTTGATTGGCCATGCTAAATTGCCTCTTAGTGTCAAGGGGATTAGGAGGGTAAATATGTGGGGCTACAGGGATAGGACAGGACCTGGGTGGGATTGTTGTCAGTGCAGGCTCGATGGGCCAAATGGCCTCCTTCTGCACTGTAGATTCTACGAACTGAAGTCCCCCCATCCTGGAATCATTCTCTTAAATCTTTTCTGCACCCTCTCTAAAGCCTCCACATCCTTCCGAAAGGTGACTTGCCCAGAATTAGACACAATACTCCAGTTCAGGCCAAGCTAGTGTTTTATAGACTGTTTCCTTTTAAAAAAATACACAGATCCTAAACAAAAGTACATCTGGATCTTGGATGACTTCCAAACTTTCCCTTTCAGGGAGTAAAACCCCCACCTCCTCGAGTAAAATAAAATTCCTGCTTGTATCATCTTCAGTAAAGTGATCTCAGCTTTGCTCATTGAGAGTGAATTACAACAGGGACATCTACAAGATGTTTGATGTCAAAAACATGATTCTTCCTGCTGTAATGTGTTCCAGGTTGACCCTGTCAGCAGCTGGTGTAGTGTTATATCGTCAGATTGAAGGCTTAATTGTAGCAGCCACTGATCTGTCAATAGTTTTCAGACTGATATGTCGCGACAGAACCAGTTTCCACAAATTGAACCCAGTTTCCTCACACAAAACCCCGGAGCATTTAATTTAGATTTATCCCTAAGCTCTCCACAAAGACTTGAGAAACTTGTCTGATGAATAGATCAGCCCCAGAAACCATGAATATCACAGAGTTTCATTCCTGGTCTGTATTGAGTTAGGCACAAGTCAGGAGTGTGATGGAATATTCCCCACTTGCCTGGATGGGTGCAGCTCAACAACACTCAAGAAGCTCAACATCATCCAGGACAAAGCAACCCCGCTTGATTGTCACCCCATCCACCACCTTCAACATTCACTCCGGAGTCTCCACCACAGACGCACCGTGGCAGCCGTGTGTACCATCTACAAGATGCACTGCAGCAAGTTGCCAAGGCTCCTTAGACAGCACCTTCCAAGCCCGCCACCTCTACCATCTGGAAGGACAAGGGCAGCAGATACATGGGAACACAACCACCTGCAAGTTCTCCAAGCCACTCACCATCCTGACTTAGAACAATATATGATGTGGAAATGCCGGCGTTGGACTGGGGTAAACACAGTAAGGAGTCTAACAACACCAGGTTAAAGTCCAACAGGTTTATTTGGTAGCAAGCGCCACTAGCTTTCGGAGCGCTGCTCCTTCATCAGGTGAGTGGGACCCTGTTTGTGCACAGAACTCCCACTCACCTGACGAAGGAGCAGCGCTCCGAAAACTAGTGGCGTTTGCTACCAAATAAACCTGTTGGACTTTAACCTGGTGTTGTTAAACTCCTTACTTAGAATAATATAGCCATTCCTTCACTGTCACTGGGTCAAAATCTTGGAACTCCCCCCCCTAGCAGCACTGTGGGTGTACCTACACCACATGGAGTGCAGCGGTTCAAGAAGGCAGCTCACCATCACCTTCTCAAGGGTAATTAGGAATGAGCAATAAATACTGGCCTAGCCAGCAATGCCGATATTCAGTGAATGAATAGGGAATAAAGGGGCACTCAGTGTTGCTCACTATTCAGTGGCTGTTGCTCCGAGTGGGCACGCACAGGACTACAGATGCTCTATGTGTTTGAATAGCTTCCTAGCAGCCATGAATAAAAGTCATTACACAAGGTGCCAGTTGGTAACTGGAATTTGTAGAACTGTTCCACAACAAGGACTTATTCCAGAGAGGAATAGGAGAAGATTTAAACATTGACAATTAGCAGAGAAAAATGCCAAAGTCACGCATGTTTCAGCATAGGAGTCTTTGCGTCAACATTGGGGAAAGGTGTGTCAGACCTCCCACATAATAATAAATACGTCAGTGTTAATGATTCCAATGCAGGGGAAGACTGGGGTAGCATGATGGCACAGTGGTTAGCACTGCTGCCTCACAGCGCCAGAGACCCGGGTTCAATTCCTGGCTCGGGTGACTCTGTCTGTGTGGAGTTTGCACATTCTCCCCGTGTCTGCGTGGGTTTCCTCCGGGTGCTCCGGTTTCCTCCCACAATTGTGTGGGTTAGGTGGATTGGCCATGCTAAATTGCCCCTTCATGTCAGGGGGATTAGTAGGGTAAATAGGTTGGGATAGGGCCTGGGTGGGATTGTGGCTGGTGCAGACTCGATGGGCTGAATGGCCTCCTTCTGCACTGTAGGATTCTATGATTCTATGACTGTCAGGTATTCATATCACTGCAAAATTATACTTGCATTATAAAGAAGCAGCGATTAGGAAAATTATTGGGAATTATAATCAAGTTGGTTCACAAAAACCTTATGTATCATGATTACAGATGATACATTTGAATTTTCATTAATTAATAGGTGTATTATTACGACAATTATCCCGTATCGTTCCTGAATTGACTGATTACGGCCATGGCTAT
The DNA here is from genome assembly GCF_964213995.1 of Mustelus asterias. NCBI lineage: Eukaryota > Metazoa > Chordata > Chondrichthyes > Carcharhiniformes > Triakidae > Mustelus > Mustelus asterias. Next base: position 136,400,545 of record NC_135807.1, read on the forward strand.
TGTGACAGTGTTCACCTGAATGGATATTCCTCACGCATATAAATCCCAAATATTGGCCAATCGCGACTCATCTGATATTGGAGACCAAGCAAGACACTCTGGGATTTTTCCCTCATCCCAACATCCACCTGCATTTACCTTCCCAGCAGGAATCCTCGCTGTGTTCTCTCTCTTGGCTCAATGTGGCACGGTGGTTAGCATTGCTGCCTCACAGCGCCAGGGACCCAGGTTCAATTCCTGGCTCGGGTCACTGTCTGTGTGGAGTTCGCACGTTCTCCTCGTGTCTGCGTGGGTTTCCTCCGGGTGCTCCGGTTTCCTCTCAACAGTCCAAAGATGTGTGGGTTAGGTGGATTGACCATGCTAAATTGCCCCTTAGTACCAGGGGATTAGCAGAGAAAATATGTGGGGTTACGGTGATGGGGCCTGGGTGGGATTGTTGTTGGTACAGACCCGATGGGCTGAATGGCCTCCTTCTGCACTGTCAGATTCTATTCTATTCTATTCTAATGAGACTTGGAGAACGGGGAGTGGTGCGGGGATGGCAGTGGGTACCGGGATAGTGTGGAGATGTCATATTGACAATTCCCTGACCTTTGAGGCGTTTTATTCAGCTCCTTTTCAAATAGTATACCATGAACCGTCAGGCATCGTAACTCATTGATCCGCAGGGGGCCATCGTTAAATTCACATCTATAGATTCTTGACGTGTTCACTGGGTTTGAAAGGAGGGTAATACTGCAGTTTGTCAATGGGAGGAATCTGAAGCAAAGTCCATCAAAAGTTAATTTAAAAACATTAACAGACCAAGACAAAACTCATCAACTTGTTAGGAACTTTTGACAAAAATCAGCATTTGCCACGGACCATTACTAATGTTGTGATTTATACTTTTTGACTTCAGTTGACACTTCTTTCACTCAGAGAGGGGTGACAGGGCATGGACCTGTCCAGGGTGCATTCAAAAAATGGATTGAAATATTTCACCTTTGGTGCCAGTGGATCCATCTGTCTGGACAAACTACCATGCACCTCCCCCTTCCCCCCTCCCCTCGAACCCCCCCTTCCCCTTGCCCCCCCCTCCCTTCGCCCCCTTCCAAACCTCACCAAGGAGGTTATTCTAAGGAATACCAAATGTAAAAGAAAAATAATTTATGCTCCAAGAGAGGAGGAATGCTGATTGGTTGGCATGTGGTCTCTGATTGGTGGAGGCATTGCCATGGAGATTGCACTAGTAAGCCGTCAACTGCCAAGCTTTGTTTACATTCAAACCCAGTAAGAAGTTTAACAACACCAGGTTAAAGTCCAACAGGTTTATTTGGTAGCAAAAGCCATTCAAACCAGGCAGGTTGACTCTGATTGGTCAAGAAGTCTCACAACTCCAGGTTAAAGTCCAACAGGTTTATTTGGAATCGCGAGCTTTCTGAGCGCTGCTCCTTCATCAGGTGAGTGGAGAGGTAGGTTCACAAATACATTTACCTCTCCACTCACCTGATGAAGGAACAGCGCTCCGAAAGCTCGTGATTCCAAATAAACCTGTTGGACTTTAACCTGGTGTTGTGAGACTTCTTACTGTGCCCACCCCAGTCCAACGCCAGCATCTCCACATCCTGATTGGTCAAGACATTGCCCTGGGGAATGAATGGCTGTCACCTGTTTTGTTTAGGTGAAATGGCTGAAATGTGTCTACCTGTTCTTTCTGTAAGGACCGGCTTTGACAACGTGAGTCTTTTCTCAGCAACACCTGAGTTTGGGGTGACTGCGACCAAACAACCCTCGAAGAAGATTATGTGATTACGAGCAAACATTTCAGATGGATGGATGTCTGATTGAAGCAGAAACACCTGAACAGAGCAGTATAGACCAGTTTGTTTCTGAGCTGTAGGCTGATTACATTGCAGGGTGCATTGCTTTGATCTCTTCAGTGATTAACATGCCTGCTTTCCTTTGGCCAGGTTTGTGATTCCGATACAATGCTGGATCCCGCTGCCACCGTGGAGATGGTTAAAATTCTGGAGGAGGATCCGATGGTTGGAGGGGTTGGAGGTGATGTACAGGTACGGGTGCGGTGCCCCCAGCTATCTCCTCAACCATGCACAGTGAGATACTGTCTAAGCAGCAGCTGGAGAGAGTGGGTGAATTTCAGAGGTCATTACAGGGAGGGATGTAAACACGGGGGAACTGGAGCCTCTTTATTGAATATTGGACCCCACTCCGCCCCGAGAGAATTTAATTTTCCAACGTTCAGGAGAGTCCAGAATTAAGGGGTCAAGTGTTTCAAAACAAGGAGTCGCCTGTTTGAGATGGAGATGGAGGGAAATTCTTTCTCTCAGAGGATCGTGAGTTTTTGGAACTCATAGAATCATTAAATCCCCACAGTGCAGAAGGAGACCATTCAGCCCATCAAGTCTGCGCTGACCACAATCCCACCCAGGTACTATCCCCATAACCCCATGCACCTACCCTAGCAAGTCCCCCTGACACTAAGCGGCAATTTAGCACGGCCAATCAACCTAACCCGCACATGTTTGGACTGTGGGAGGAAACCGGAGCACTCCGGGGAAACCCACGCAGACACGGGGAGAATGTGCAAACTCCACACAGACAGTGACCCGAGCCAGGAATCGAACCCAGGTCCCTGGAGCTGTGAAGCAGTAGTGCTAACCACCGTGAAAGTTGGAGTGAATCGCACTGGTCTTTTCAGCAGGTGTTTCAAAATGAATCTCCCACACTCTGTGCATTGCTGAGTGCACGAGCGTGAATTATGTGAAAAATCATTAGGCGGGGTCTATTCCCGCAGAAGAGGCCGGCAGTATAGCGCTGAGTGAGGCACTGCGCATGCGCCAATCTGTCAGTGCCGAGATCGGCGCATGGACAGTGGGCTTGCACTGACACTTCCCAATTGCTGGCCAGCTCAATCACGACCCTCGCATCACTGGCTCTCTCACCCCTTTACCTCCCCCCCCCCCCACAGAGCCTGATCGCTTGCCCCCTCGAACATGCCCGGGCCAACCCTGACCACCCCCACCCTGCCCCGAGCTCCAGCAACTGTATCCCTTTCTGAAGGGAATGGGTGGGATGTTAAGGTCTTGGAGTGGGTGCAGAGGAACTTTACAAGAATGTTACCAGGGTTAAGAGGCTTCAGTTATGGAGAGACTGCAGACACTGGGATTGTTCTCTGTAGAGCAGAGAAGGTTAAGGGGGAGATTTATTTGCAGTGTTGAAAATTGTCAAGGGTTTGATGGAGTAAATAATGAGCAAAAGCAATTCCACTGGCAGGAGATAGGTAGCCGGAGGAAGACAGATTGAAGGTCACTATTAAAAGAAGCAGAGAGGAAGTTTCTTTATGCAACAGGCTGTTGTGATCTGGAAGTGGGGGAAGCAGATTCAATAATAACCTTCAGAAAAGAATTGAATAAACACTTGCAGGTGGGGAAAGAGGAAAGTGTGGGATAAAATCAGGGGAGCTCTTTCAGAGTCAGCGATGTGACTTGCCCACTGAGAAGACAAGAACCCGACAGATGTGCCCTGTGCCCAGACCTGCAGATGTGGGAGGTGTTGCATGTGTGAGTGCAGCCAGTCATAGAATCATAGAATCTACAGCACGGAGACAGGTCCTTCAGCCCAAACTGGTCCATACTGACCAAAATGCCCATCCAAGCTAACCCCATTTTCCTGCATTTGTCCCAAATCCCTCTAAACCGTTCCTAGCCATGTATCTGTCCAACTGCCTTTTAAATGTTGTCAATGACCCTGCCTCAAACACTTCCTCCGGCAGCTCATTCCACACTCGTACCACCCTCTGTGTAAAAAGTTGCACCTCAGGTTCCCGTTAATTCTTTCCCCTCTTAACTTAAACCTACGCCCTCTAGTTCTCGATTCCCAACCCTGGGAAAAAGACACAGTGCGTTCACCCTATCCATGCCTCTCATGATCTTATACACCTCTATAAGATCACCTCTCAGTCTCCTACGCTCCAAAGAAAAAAGTCCCAGCCTGTCCAGTCTCTCCCTATAACTGAGTCCCTTGAGTCCTGGCAACATTCTTGCAAATCTATTCTGCACTCTCTCCGGTTTAATAGCACCTTTCCTATAGCAAGGTGACCAAAACTGAACACGATATTCCAGGTGCGGCCTCACCAACGTCCTGTACAACTGCAACATAACTTCCCAACTTCTATACTCAATGCCCTAACTGATGAAGGTCAGCATGCCAAAAGCCTTCTTCACTCCTGATCTACCTGTGACTCCACCTTGAGAGAACCGTGCACCTGAACTCCAACGTCCCTCTGTTCCACAATACTCCCTAAGGTCCTACCATTCACCGTGAAAGTCCTACCCTGATTTGACTTTCCAAAATGCAACACCCTGCACTTATCTGTGTCGAATTCCATTTGCCATTTCTCGGCCCACTTCCCCAGCTGATCAAGATCCTGCTGCAATTTGTGATAACCTTCCTCACTGTCTACAATACCGCCTACATTAGCGTCATGTGCAAACTTACTGATCATGCCTTGTACATTCTCATCTAGTCAGGGTGAATTACCTCACTGTGGTTCCTTAGTGCCTCTGAAAACAAGTCTTATTGCCATTGACCAGCGTATTCACTAGTCTGTTTATTGTTTGAATAATGTTAGTGATCCTGTTGGATATGTTGTCCTAAAACATGAGTGGATAGCTGGAGTTGGCCGGTTGGCTCACATGGTTAGAGTGTAGTGCTAATAATGCCAAGGTCGTGGGTTCAATCCCCATACAGGTCAGATATAATTATCTGTGCTTGCACTTTACCTGGCAAGGGAGAGTCAGTGATCAGGCTCACTAACCTCTCAAGGTAGAGTAAAGGGTCAGGGTAGCCAATGAGGTTAAACTGAGGCATTGCCTGATGTAATTTTTCTAAGCCACCTTGGCCTTTTGGCTAAAATGAAGCTTCGGATCAAGCCCGGGAAGAGTGAGATCGTAAAATCCCACCCAAGGCCAACAAAGATTTCTGTTCTGGGAACCTCCCCTGTCCTGATTCCATGGCGGGCGAGATGGTAGGGTTTTGGCTAATATCTTATCTTGTCAGCTTAGATCTTGTTTGTCCCTCTTGTGGGGACCATGAATTGGATTCAATTTGAATTTGTTTTTTTTGGCTGGAATAAAAACGTAATTAATAAAAGAATAAATGGACAAGTGTTCCTCCCTCCACCCCACACCATTCCCATCATGCAACTGGTTCTTTAATTGGAGACATTGGATTGTTTTTGAGCGAATTAATTAATATCTTGTGTTTCTCTTCCCCAATTGACAGATTCTCAACAAATATGACTCGTGGATTTCATTCCTGAGTAGTGTCAGGTACTGGATGGCCTTCAACATTGAAAGAGCCTGCCAGTCCTACTTTGGCTGTGTGCAGTGCATTAGTGGCCCCTTAGGGATGTACAGAAACAACTTACTCCATGAGTTCATGGAGGACTGGTACAATCAGGAGTTCCTGGGTTCACAGTGTAGCTTCGGGGATGACCGGCACTTGACGAACCGCGTCCTGAGCCTCGGATACGCCACAAAATACACAGCAAGATCCAAATGCCTGACGGAAACCCCGACGCAGTACCTGAGGTGGCTGAACCAGCAGACTCGCTGGAGTAAGTCCTATTTCAGGGAGTGGCTGTACAATGCCCTGTGGTTCCACAAGCATCATTTGTGGATGACCTACGAAGCGGTAATCACTGGATTCTTCCCTTTCTTCCTCATCGCCACCGTCATCCAACTCTTTTACCGGGGACGGATTTGGAATATCCTCCTCTTCCTCCTCACCGTCCAGCTGGTGGGTCTCATCAAGTCTTCCTTCGCCAGCTGCCTGCGGGGTAACATCGTGATGGTCTTCATGTCCCTCTACTCGGTGCTCTACATGTCCAGCTTGCTGCCGGCCAAGATGTTTGCCATCGCCACCATCAACAAAGCGGGCTGGGGGACGTCGGGCAGGAAGACCATCGTGGTGAACTTCATCGGGCTGATCCCGGTCTCGGTGTGGTTCAGCATACTCCTGGGAGGGGTCATGTACACCATTTACAACGAGACCAGGGACCCCTTCTCTGACTCAGAGCAGACAGTTCTCATTATCGGGGCGGTCCTCTACGCCTGCTACTGGGTCATGTTGTTGACTCTGTACGTTGTGCTTATCACCAAGTGCTGCAGGAAGAGGAAGGAGCAGCAGTACGACATGGTGTTTGATGTATGATGTTTACACGGGCGCGTGCCATTACTATTGACGCATTACCAAGTCTCGAGCATCTGGGCGGCACTAACAGGTGGTTGTTGCCAAAGGATATCAGTCATTGCTGCTGTCACTTCAAGAAATGCAATAAGAGCTCGTACAGCCAAAGAAAATGAAGGTAGTTTTGATCTTGCTATTTCATGCTGAAGGAACGTGTCCGTGTGGAACACTTGTGACCGTTTTGATGTCTGCACTTTTTTTTTTCTTGAATCTTTCATTGGGCGAAATGCTTGATGGTGTCTCGGAATACCTCACCGGCAGTGCTTGTGAACAGTGGGGGGTGAACCGTAACCTTCGAACGCTTGAACCTATTATCTCACCCCCCCCAACCGCCCCCATCCGACCTCAGCTGACGTCACCTCAAACCAAGCCATATTGACTGTGTGAAAGTGACTGGGCCCCAAACGAAACTTTCCCCTTTCACGACTACTGGCTTTCAGCGCTGGGAGTTGACTTTTTTTTTCAAAAAAAAGATGTTTTTGGGCTAGTGTTTGTGTAAGTTTACCTGTATTTGTATTTTCACGGGAAATCGCAGATGGAATTCTGCCTATCCTATTGTTCCATTCTCTTTTTAAAAAAAAAATAAGCAAACCAAAGATTTATCGCCATTATTGAACTTTTCCTTCAGTGACTTCTGTGAATCCATGAATGAAAATGTGAATTGTTGATATTAGACCAATGAGTCATTATAAGGTACCACAGTAAGAAATGTCCAATGTCAGTAATGGGCCTTGGGGCAAAGGGGTAAAATGGAACCGGACAACAGGTTTGCAGCTCACTCTGTCTAAGATTTTGGGTTATTATGTCGATGGACAGATCAGTGCCAGGTTCTCTGAGGGATTTCATAGACTCATAGGCCGGAATTTTACCGGCATGCTTGCCCTGATTCCGGGGGCAAGCTCGGCTCGGAGAACAGCATTCGGCATTGGCCTTGGGGGGGTGGAATCATACGAACCTCGGGCGGACGTGCCGGTAAAGTTCCGCCCATAGTTTTACCGCACAGGAAGAGGCCCTTCGGTCCATCGTGTCTGCTCCATTTCATGCCAGGTTGGCGGTCAGACTCAAGATCTCATTCTTTGCAACAACTTGGCATTGACTAGTCAAAGTGCGATGAATTCTACTGGATATTGGCTTGGCTGGGGAGTGCTTTATGGGGGGGGGTCTAAACACTCCACCTTGTCAAGGGGCAGGCAGAAGAAATGTTGGGGGGAGGTTGGGCAAAGATCCCAAAATGTTCTCCTTCACACTGTGTGAGCCAATGATAGGGAATTTGCTGAACTCCAGCACTGCCCTTGCTTGCTAAAGTCAAGGTGCAAAAGCCATTCCGACGGGGCCAACTCCGTCCCAATTTTAACGCAGAACAACTCACCTGGGGACTGTGAATGGAAATACAAGGGGATTAATCGCATACCACTATCGGAAAGAAACCCATCAGTTCAGAAAGATTGGGTGGGATTTTACTGTCTCGCTCGAGGTCAACGGAGATTTCCGCTGTCAGATCCTCACCCGCTCCCATTCCGTGGCGGGCGAGCTGGGAAGAGTTCCGGCCATTATGTCAGTGATGCGTGGCAGGTCAAAGACAGTAATAGGCGTAATGCAACCAATCAGTTGGTGAACATCACGCATTGACAGGCTGGATTGCAGATTGCTACCGAGAGAAGGTTTATTGGTTTTCCCTCACTCCTCTGCACCACCTCCCCCCCGCCCGCGCCCCCACCCCCCAACCCACCCCCTCCACCCACCCCACACAACAATCTTCTGCGTGACAACTTGATATTTCTACTGCACATTTATGGGCTTAATGCACAGATAATAGAAACGGAAAATATCAAATTGCTGATAACACTCGCAATTTACTTAAAAAAACACAAGATTCATGAAAATGAGAAACATGATAACCCCCCCCACCCCCGGCCCCCTCAGAGACAGGCATGAACATATAGAATCATAGAATCCTACAGTGCAGAAGGAGGCCATTCGGCCCATCGGCCCACCGACCACAATCCCACCCAGACCCTATCCCATAACCCAATGTATTTACCCTGCTAATCTCCCTGACACTAAGGGGCAATTTAGCATGGCCAATCAACCTAATCAGCACATTTTCGGACTGTGGGAGGAAACCGGAGCACCCGGAGGAAACCCACGCAGACAAGGGGAGAATGTGCAGACTCCACAAAAGCAGTGACCCGAGCCGGGAATCGAACCTGATTGTGTGTCCGAATGTCCATGTGTTCATGCCTGTCTCTGGAAAATAGACATTGTGAACATACTGTCGTAAGCCAACCTCTGTTGTGAGGTGGAATCCATGGGTTCATATCTGGGATTCTTGAGTAACTTCAATGCGTCTGCTGGACGTTGAATTTTTGTTTACATTTCTTGGTTAAAATTGACTTCATTTTCCGAAGTAAATCGAACGAATGGTAACTTTCTTGATGTATTCAGCATTATTACGGTTTTTTTTTGAAGATAATTCTTGACATGTTATAATAACCAAAAATGTACGTGCCAATCATTAAATCTCATAAATTTGCAAACATTTCAAAGTCTTATGTAGCCTATATCACTCACATCCTGTCCAATGTTAACCCAGCTGTCTATATTTATTTAAGCAATGTTGCAACATACTCCAAAATACGGATTGTAATAGATAAAAGTTATGATTCCGACATGAATAAATATTTTTGATAACACAATCCAGTTGTTGATTCTTTTCCACTTATTCTATAAGAGGTAAGTGATCTCCCATTGGTTCCCTGGGTCAGTAGATAGTCAGGAGCTTTTTCCCAGGGTGGAAGAGTCAATTACTAGGGGGCATAGGTTTAAGGTGCGAGGGGCAAGGTTTAAAGGAGATGTACGAGGCAAGTTTTTTTACACAGAGGGTGGTGGGTGTCTGGAACTCGATGCCGGCGGGGAGGTTGTGGAAGTGGATACGATAGTGACTTTTAAGGGGCGTCCTGACAAGTACATGAATAGGATGGAAATAGAGGGATATGGTCCCTGGAAGGATAGGGGGTTTTAGTTCAGTCGGGCAGCATGGTCGGTGCAGGGTTGGAGGGCCGAAGGGCCTGTTTCTGTGCTGTAATTTTCTTTGTTCTTTGTTGAGTGCTCTGTGCATTGTTGGCCATTCAGTTGGAGAAGGTCCCAACCTGAACAGGTTCGACCAGCAAGATGCCTGAACAGAAAAAAAACTCAAAACGCTGGCAAACACTCAGTAGCTCAAGCAGCATCTGTGGCGAGGCCACACTTGGAATACTGTGTGCAATTCTGGTCACCCTATTATAGAAAGGATATTATTAAACTAGAAAGAGTGCAGGAAAGATTTACTAGGATGCTACCGGGACTTGATGGATTGAGTTATAAGGAGAGGCCGGATAGACTGGGACTTTTTTCCCTGGAGCGTAGGAGGCTGAGGAGTGAACTTATAGAGGTCTATAAAATAATGAGGGGCATAGATCAACTAGATACTCAATATCTTTTCCCAAAGGTAGGGGAGTCTAAAAGTAGAGGGCATAGGTTTAAGGTGAGAGGGGAGAGATACAAAAGTGTCTAGAGGGGCAATTCTTTCACTCAGAGGACGGTGAGTGTCCGGAACAAGCTGCCAGAGGTAGTAGTAGAGGCGGGTACAATTTTGTCTTTTAAAAAGCATTTAGGTAGTTACATGGGTAAGATGGGTATAGAGGGATATGGGCCAAATGCGGGCAATTGGGATTAGCTTAGGGGTTTTAAAAAAAAGGGTGGCATGGACAAGTTGGGCCGAAGGGCCTGTTTCCATGCTGTAAACCTCTATGACTCTGACTCTATGAGAGAGAGAGAGTTCATGGGCGCGATCTTACCGGCCATTCACACCATATTCCCGCTGCGGCGAGGTCAGAGGTTTGTCAGCCAGCCAGATCTCCATTCACTGCGGAGGGATGGGAAAGTCCCACTGGTGTGAACAGTGGTAAGATTCCGCCCCATGTATCAGGACACAATCTGATTCATTAAAAAAAAATTATTCCACAGGATGTGGGTTAGAAGCACAGAATCCCTCGGTCACACCTTACAGTTAGCCAAGGAACAGCATTCATTCAGAATGGAACATCAGTGACAGTAAAGCACACATCCAGATGTAATGATGGATTCTAGAGCCAGCACATATTCAGCCCATTACAGCTCACCCTGTATCAGGAAGTACAGCACTTCGATCCCAATAACTACCTTTCTAGACAGCTGTGTCAGCTCCCCTCACACTTGCTGCTTTTTTCTTCGGAGAATCCCTACAGTACAGAAGGAGGCCATTTGGCCCATCAAGTCTGTACCAACCACAGCCCACCAAGGCCCTATTCCCATAACCCCACACATTTACCCTGCTAATCCCCCTGGCATTAGGGTCAATTTAGCACAGCCAATCAATTCAGCTCGCAAATCTTTGGGAGTGTGGGAGGAAGCCGGAGCACCCGGAGCAAACCCACGCAGACACGGGGAGAATGTGCAGACTCCACACAGACAGTGACCCGAGGCCGGAATCGAACCCGGGTCCCCAGTGCTGTGAGGCAGCAGTGCTAACCACTGTGCCACCGTGCCGTCCCTGAGGGTGTAGCTACCATTTCAATTCACACTGTCACCTGGATCATCATTATGGAATGCTGTAACAAATGGAATGAATGTTCAAATAAAGGACAACAAAATAAGAAGGATTCAGAATGAAGACCGGTGTCAAACTGAGATCTTGTTCCTTCTGTCACCGAGACCTTCAGTAAATGGCAGACTTTGACTTTGAACGGAGAGAGAGGGATCGGAACTGAGAATGGAGAGATAGAGGGTGTGAAATGGAACAGACAGAGGGAGTGGGAGAGAAAAAACAGAGAGAGAGCGGGTGTAGGACAGAATGGAGAGAGGAATTGGGGCTGAATAGAGAGATGGAGGGACTGACAGAACAGGGAGAGAGAGGGACCATGACAAAGTCCAGACTCAAAACGTTGGCTCTATTCTCCCCCACAGATGCTGTCTCACCTGTTGAGATTTTCCAGCATTTTCTGTTTTTATTGTGTGTGAGAGAGGGACTGTGATTGAGAATAGGGCGATGGAGGGAGTGAGACAGACTTGAGAGAGAGATGATGTGGAGATGCCGGCGTTGGACTGGGGTAAACACAGTAAGGAGTCATAGGAGTCTAACAACACCAGGTTACAGTCCAACAGGTATTGTTGGACTTTAACCTGGAGAGAGAGAGACAGGGATCAGGAGTGAGATAGAGCGGAGAGAGGGAGTGGGACAGAATGGAGAGAGGGAGGGACTGTGACTGAAAACAGAGAGAGAGGGAATGAGACACAAAGGAAGGAACAAGAGCTGAGTGAGAGACTGAAAGTTGTGACAGGGAGAGGGACTGGAGATGGAGGGAGACACTGGGAATTGGGGACCATAGAACCATAGACACAGGCAGAGGGTGCTAAATGTACAGAGAGGCACTGGAAACTGGTGATACAGAGAGGGACTTGGGACTGAGTGGAATGAGAGAGATTGGAATGGAGGGACTGGGATTAGACAGAAAGGGACCAGGGGCAGAGGCTGGAGAGAGAGAGGCTTAATTTTAACATTGGCGTCATCAATTTCAAACAATAAAAAAGATTTGCATTTAGATGGCGCCTTTCATGGCTCGGGACATCTCAAAGGAGGTTACAGCCAATTAACTACTTCTGAAGTGTAAGCACGATTGGAGGAAACAGTGAATGTCGGTTTCCTTCCATTTTATTTGAAAACATTGGCTGCTGACTTTCTGTTTTGCTTCACATTGTGTCTGGAGCATGTTTTCATTCTCGGGTGAGAATACTTAGCTGCTGTGTTGTTCTATCTCCCAACAATATTGTTCCAACCATTCTGAATATCTTATGAAAACACTTAACAATGAGAGAGTGTCCAATTCCCTCTTGGCAGGTTTCTATGCTGCGTAGGGAAGTGGAAGAGGCTTGGTTATTCTGACGGATGTTTTATTGTTTATGATGTTAACTGGTTTGGTAAAAGCAGCAACGACCTTTTCCAGTGTCGTCTTGTTTCCACCGACAGAATTGTTTCAAGTTTATTTATTTGTGTCACAAGTAGGCTTACATTAATACTGCAATGAAGTTACTGTGAAAATCCCCACACTCCAGTGCCTGTTCGGGTACACTGAGGGAAAATTTAGCATGGCCAGTGACCTAACCAGCACGTCTTTCAGACCGTGGGAGGAACCCGGAGGAAACTCACGGGGAGAGCGTTCAGACTCCACACAGACAGTGACCCAAGCTAGGAATCGAACCAAGGTCCCTGGCGCTGTGAGTCAGCAGCGCCAACCACTGTGCCACCGCGCCACCCATTCAATGCACATTCCATGTGCAAGATAGTTGAAGGAGGGGAGTTCTGCTCTCATTACCATGCATCTTAACATCAGTCTCATCCATTCCAAGTACCTTAATATTCTTCAAAAATGTCCACGTGTTTTCTCATATAGTGCATAACGGCTCCTATTAAAACACAACTGACAGAAATAATGCCAGTTTGTGTAGGATGATGGAGTTGGCTTTGCCAGCTGTACATGGCCTCACTGGTGCAGACATGATGTGGAGATGCCAGTGTTGGACTGGGTTGGGCACAGTAAGAAGTCTCACAACACCAGGTTAAAGTCCAACAGATTTATTTGGAATCACAAGCTTTCAGAGCGCTGCTCCTTCCTCAGGTGAGTGGAGAGGTAAGTTCCGCCCACCAGATGAAGGAGCAGTGCTCTGAAAGCTCGTGATTCCAAATAAACCTGTTGGACTTTAACCTGGTGTTGTGAGTCTTCTCATTGGTGCAGATATGGCTCGAGAACAGAGCCACCTCACTGGGTTGGAGAATCCACATTGAGTGAATTACACTTTTATTTCCAAAGGGCCAATTCAATTCGCCCATTGGAATATAGAATTATTGCTGCAACATTTATATGTCTATATATAAATATATATATAATATTATAGCCTATGTATTATATATAATATATACTTTTTCACATGCTTGTCATTGAGGCAGAGGTGTGTTAGTAACAGAGAATGTGATTTGCCCTTTTTAGCATTAGTTATTCACAGGTTATGCACATTGTAAGTCTTGTCTAATGCAAGATAATTCTACATGCTTCATCCCAAAGTTCAAATCAGCATCATTTGTCAGGTATCTATGGCTCCCATTTACACAAAATGACCAGCTTTTTGGGCCACAGAGAATAGAGTGTGTCCAAACCAGAGTCATTTGGGACCCTTGTAGCTCTTACAAAGAGGCTATCAATCCATCCTTCAGGATATATTTGAACAAGGGTCAAAGAGGTGAAAGAGCCACTGTGCCATCCATCACCAGCTTTAACTTTTTAATTTACAAAATTGTGATATCAACCTACACAGACAAGAACAAAGAACAAAGACCAATACAGCACAGGAACAGGCCCTTCGGCCCTCCAAGCCCGCGCCGCTCCCCGGTCCAGGATTGAATCCTGAATCCAGGATCCCCGCCCAATTTTCCAGCCTATCTACATACCAATATCCTATCCACCGAGCTGTCCCTCACAGCTACGATGCTTTGTTCATTACAACCTATTAACTCACCCCCACCCCCCCATTCCAGACCATGTGATCTCCAGGGAGAGGCGAAAACCCAGAGTGAAAAACCCCAGGGCCAATATGGGGAAAAAAAAATCTGGGAAATTCCTCTCCGACCCCCTGAGGCGATCGAAACGAGTCCAGGAGATCACAATGGCCCTGATCGGAAAATGCTTCCCAACCCTAGTCATTTCCACTTCCACGAGAAACAAGGAACAATTAGCCCACGCCGCTCCCTGGTCCAAACTAGACCACTCTTTTGTATCCCTCCATTCCCACTCCGTTCATATAGCTGTCTAGATAAGTCTTAAACGTTCCCAGTGTGTCCGCCTCCACCACCTTGCCCGGCAACACATTCCAGGCCCCCACGACCCTCTGTGTGAAATATGTCCTTCTGATATCTTGTAGCTATTATCCATTAGGATAATAATATTGTCGTTCAAACTGTTGCCTCTTTAATGAAGAGGATTCAGGAGAATGAGGCAAGGAGTAAATGTTGAATGAAGATGGAGTTTAGTGCCAATGTCTTACCTGGAGGAGGTCCTGAGGGCAGTTACCAGAGCTTGGACCAGTCCACCAATGAAAACAAAGGGATTCTTGTGTGTGATGGAGAAATAGAGGAGGGGCAGCACGATGAGAGCGTGAATGAGCAGACCCACAATGACTGTGATTGTGTACATCCCCAGCTGTCCTCCTACCACAGTCACATCCTCCATCTCAACAATCTTACCCGCAATAAGGAACAGAATACCAATCGGAGCATACCTGCAAACAGAGAGATAGAGAGATGGAGAAAGATTGAGAATGAACAACTGAGACTGAAGGAGGGCAAAGGAGCAGGTTTCAGTTGGAGAATGTTGTGATAATAGTGATCATAAAATAATCATAGCAGCGTAGGAGACTTAGGGGTGATCTTATAGAGGTCTATAAAATAATGAGGGGCACAGATCAGCTAGATAGTCAATATCTTTTCCCAAAGATAGGGGAATCTAAAACTAGAGGGCATAGGTTTAAGGTGAGAGGGGAGAGATACAAAAGGGTCCAGAGGGGCAATCTTTTCACACAGAGGATGGTGAGTGTCTGGAACAAGCTGCCAGAGGTAGTAGTAGAGACGGGTACAATTTTGTCTTTTAAAAAGCGTTTAGACAGTTACATGGGTAAAATGGGTATAGAAGGATATGGGTCAAAAGCGGGCAATTGGGACTAGCTTAGTGGTAAAAACTGGGCAGCATGGACAAGTTGGGCCGAAGGGCCTGTTTTTGTGCTGTAAACCTCTGTGACCTCTGTGACCTCTGTGACTCTAAAATTGTTACGTAGCAACAGATTTCTTCACATTGACACTCTGACACACATACATACAGTTTCACATGGCCAATGCATCTAACCAGCACATCTTTCGGGCTGTGAGAGGAAATGTCATCCTATTCAGCTGGCCAGGACAGAATGATCTTGAGTTAGGAGGTCATTGGTTCAAGTCCCACTCAAGAATACTTGAGGACATAGGTGGCACAGTGGATAGCACTACTGCCTCACAGCGCCAGGGACCCGGGTTCGATTCCCAGCTTGGGTTACTGTCTGTATGGAGTTCTCCCGGTTCTGCGTGGGTTTCCTCCGGGTGCTCTGGTTTCCTCCCATAGTCAGAAAGACGTGCTGGTTAGGTGCATTGGCCATGTTAAAGTCTCCCTCAGTGTACCCGAACAGGTGCCAGGGTGTGGCGACTAGAGGATTTTCACAGTAACTTCATTGCAGTGTTAATGTAAGCCTACTTGCGACATGAATAAATAAACTTAAACTTAAATGGCTGACCCTCTCAGCGCAGTACTGAGGGAGTGCCACACTGTCAGAGGCACCTCATCTTTCAGATGGGATGTTAAATCAAGGTCCCGTCTGCCCGTTCAGGAGGATGTATAAGTTCTCAGGGCCACTAAAAGCGAAAGGCGGGATTTTCCAGTCATGTTTACCCTGAGACCGGAAATTCTTGTCCAATGTCAACAATGTCAACAAGAGGGGATCTTATTGAAACATATAAGATGATTAGAGGTTTAGATAGGGTGGATAGTGATAGCCTTTTTCCTCTGATGGAGAAATCCAGCACGAGGGGGCATGGCTTTAAATTGAGGGGGGGTAGTTATAGAACCGATGTCAGGGGTAGGTTCTTTACCCAGAGGGTGGTGAGGGATTGGAATGCCCTGCCAGCATCAGTAGTAAATGCGCCTAGTTTGGGGGCGTTTAAGAGATCCGTAGATAGGTTCATGGACGAAAAGAAATTGGTTTAGGTTGGAGGGTCACAGTTTTTTTTTTTAACTGGTCGGTGCAACATCGTGGGCCGAAGGGCCTGTTCTGCGCTGTAATGTTCTATGTTCTATGTTCTATGTTCTAATGTCAACAGACCTTTAAGTGGTTCGTCAAATTTTCCGTCCTGCCCACCACAATTCCTGAAGTGGGTGGGGCTGGAAAATCTACCCCTAAGTATCTGGGTCATTTCCTCCTTATTGTTTCTGGGAGCTTGCTGTGCACAAATTGGCCATTGTGTTTCTAGACTGCCACACTCCAGAATGGCTGGAAAGCACTGTGGGATTTTCTGAGGTTCTGAAAGGCACTATGTAAATGCAATTACTTTCTTCAGTTGCCAGGTATTGCAAGTTTTGCTCAATTATTTTATTCTTAATAGAATTTAATAAATCAATAAACTCACTCGTTACAAATGGGAGACTTGGCATTGGTTTAAAATATTGGCATAATTTACAATTCCGCCAACATATACAAGTTAACCAATTAGGCTAAGTCACGATAAACAGTTTCAAAGCAGAGATCGGAGCCATTTATTCTCTCCAACCAATCAGCACATTCAGGGCAAGGCTCCTTCTGGACAGTTCAGGAACAAACTTCATTTCAAATGAACCAGTCAGGGCTCCGTGTTGCCCGGACTGAAGCAACTGGGAAAGATTCCAGTTTTTGCCTTGGAACCCCATTACTAAGGCATAGGCTGGAATTCTCTGGCCGTTCACGCCCCGCGACCATTGTCAGCGAGAACGGAGAATTTGGCGCTTGGCCGAATCTCCCTTTACTGCGCTTGGAGAATTCCGACTGTAGACATTAGACCTTTCCCATGCCTAATGACACAAGGCAGACAAAGCACCTTCTGGTGTCTTGTTTCCATGGCTTGTTTTTCCTGGAACAGTTTGTTAGCATGCCAGAGGGGGCACCACTCCACACCAAGATGGCTGACCAGGAGACTCTCCCATTCTTGCTGCCTGCCATCGACATATTGGAAGGATTTACAGGCTGATAATTAATCTGATTGGCCACATTGTAGATATACGTTGCATGGCCATCAGGTCCTGGAGTGGGACTCAAACCTGGAGCTTCCGGCTAAGAGGCAGGGACCCACTGCGCCACAAGACCTCCTACAACCCTGTTAACAATACATTTACCGACTCAAAGTCTAAAGGACTGCACAGCCCTTCAATCCCCTCAGGGCATCTGGAAAACAATTTGCAAGGTGCACGCGACTGAAGCTCGGGAATGTCAGTCAACATGTGATTCGAGAGCAATGAACTTCCTGAGCTGTGGGAAGGTCTCATAGAATCATAGAATCCCTCCAGTGCGGAAGGAGGCCATTCAGCCCATCGTGTCTGTACCGACCACAATCCCACCCAGGCCCTATTCCCGTAACCCCACATATTTACCCTGCTAATCCCCCTAACACCAGGGTCAATTTAGCATGGCCAATCAACCTAACCCGCACATCCTTGGACTGTGGGAGGAAACCGGGGCATGCAGAGGAAACCCTCACAGGCACGGGGAGAATGTGCAAACTCCGCACAGAGAGTGACCCGAGGTTGGAATCAAACCCGGGTCCCTGGCGCTGTGAGGCAGCAGTTAAATTCCACCCAGGGGTCCTGTGGCTGTCAGTGCCGATCGAACTTCGCTCCACAAGCACGGGATGCAGGATGCCAGACATATTCGGAGGAAGGTCCGTTGCTGCATTCCACATTTCAGAGTGTTTCTTGGACTCTCAGGATTAGACCCCAGAAATTGCGAAAACTCTAATGACAGGCAAAGTTTCCAGGCATCTTCCAGGGCGGCACGGGAGCACAGTGGTTAGCACTGCTGCTTCACAGCTCCAGGGACCTGGGTTCGATTCCCGGCTCGGGTCACTGTTCTGTGCGGAGTCTGCACGTACTCCCCGTGTCTGCGTGGGTTTCCTCCGGGTGCTCTGGTTTCCTCCCACAGTCCAAAGATGTGCGGGTTAGGTTGATTGGCCATGCTAAAATTGCCCCTTAGTGTTATGAGATGCGTAGGTTAGAGGGATTAGTGGGTAGATATGGGGGTAGGGCCTGGGTGGGATTGTGGTCGGTGCAGACTCGATGGGCTGAATGGTCTCCTTCTGTACTGTAGGGTTTCTATTTCTGTCTCGTGGTGCAATGGAACATGTTTTCCTGTTTCTACGATTGAAGATCATTATAGACATTGAATTTTATATTAAAATCACTCAAAACAAGTGTGAATAACATGAGGGCTTGGTCTCCTTGCCTCAGCATCTCTTCTTGGCAGGATGTTTTAATAGTTGGAGAATTGTGAGCAGAATGTTTTGTTTATTAATTCGTGGGACATGGGCGTCGCTGGCTGGCCAGCATTTAGTGAAGCTCCGAAGGCTTGTGGCTTGTGCGACCAAATAAACCTGTTGGACTTTAACCTGGTGTTGTGAGACTTCTTACTGTGCCCACCCCAGTCCAACGCCGGCATCTCCACATCATGGCTACCATCGACACCGTAAACTGCCGACTCCAAGTGGAGAGGATCTCCAAGAAGATCGCGCATATCGACACAGACATCAAGTTTCTACAAAGATGCAAGAAAGCAGACAAGATACCGAAAGGACTACGGATCACGAACCCACTCAGGTCAACCTATAGCACAGACTACGCTGAGAGACTTTGCCGTCGCACCTCTCTCACGCATCAGCTCTACAGCAAACCAAGATAGAGTCCATATTCTTAACTTGCGCTCAGGACGCAGACCAGCTGCGAAACTCTGCCAAGCAGACGAGACAAAGGAACTACACCACCTACATGCACACCAAGAACAGGAAACATGAGAAACTCGGCATCACCACCAGCAGCAACCAAGCCTCCCCCGGTACCACAGTAGAAAACAGTACCACTGCAGGGAAGTCCATTGTCAACTTGTCGAACTACACACTTCAACCAGATGAAATCGAAGTTCTCAGCCGAGGGCTCAATTTCTGCCCCACCACCAAAATAGACCCCATCAGTCTCGCAGCAGACACAGAGGAATTCATCAGGCGAATGAGGCTGCGGGAGTTCTTCCACAAACCCCAAGAGGCCAACAGCGATCACAATGAGACAGCCAATGAACCGGAACAGCCGGCAGAGAGATCCACGGTGCAACCGAAGAGGAAAGAGTCGAATTGGACTCCTCCGGAAGGCCGCTGCCCTTGACTTGACATGTATGCCCAAGCCGTCAGGAGATGTGTCAAAGCCAGATTCATCAGCCGCACTCACAAGACAGCCCCGAACATCACCCAAGCACAACGCAACGCCATCCGCGCTCTCAAGACCAACCGCAACATTGTCATCAAACCAGCAGACAGAGGAGGGGCCATCGTCATACTGAACAGAACGGATTACTGCAAAGAAGTGTACCGACAACTGAATAATGAGGAACACTACAGACAGTTACCCGCAAATCCGACCAAAGAACACACCCGTCAACTCAACACTCTGATCAAGACCTTTGATCTGGATCTTCAGAGCACCCTCCGTGCTCTCATCCCACGTACTTCCCACGTTGGAGATTTCTACTGCCTCCCGAAGATACACAAGGCCAACACACCCGGCCGTCCCATCGTATCGGGCAATGGGACCCTGTGCGAGAACCTCTCCGGCTATGTCGAGGGCATCCTGAAACCCATTGTACAAAGAACCCCCAGCTTTTGTCGCGACACTACGGACTTCCTACAGAAACTCGGCACACATGGAGCAGTTGAACCAGGACCACTCCTCGTCACAATGGATGTCTCGGCACTCTACACCAGCATCCTCCACGACGATGGCATTGCTGCAACGGCCTCAGTACTCAATGCCGTCAACTGCCAATCACCAGATGCAATTTTACAACTCATCCGCTTCATCCTGGACCACAATGTCTTCACCTTCAACAACCAGTTCTTCATCCAGACACACGGAACAGCCATGGGGACCAGATTTGCACCTCAATATGCCAAGATCTTCATGCACTGATTCAAACGAGACCTCTTCACCGCACAGGACCTTCAATCGATGACATTTTCTTCCTTTGGACTCATGGTGAACAATCACTGAAACAACTATATGATGACATCAACCAGTTCCATCCCACCATCAGACTCACCATGGACTACACTCTGGAATCGGTTGCATTCTTGGACACACGCATCTCCATCAAGGACGGTCACCTCAGCACCTCACTGTACCGCAAGCCCACGGATAACCTCACGATGCTCCACTTCTCCAGCTTCCACCCTAAACACGTTAAAGAAGCCATCCCCTACGGACAAGCCCTCCGTATACACAGGATCTGCTCAGATGAGGAGGATCGCAACAGCTACCTCTAGACGCTCTCATAAGAACAGGATATGGCGCTCGACTCATCGATCGGCAGTTCCGACGTGCCACAGCGAAAAACCGCGCCGACCTCCTCAGAAGACAAACACGAGACACGGCGGACAGAGTACCCTTCGTCGTACAGTACTTCCCTGGAGCAGATAAGCTATGACATCTTCTCTGGAGCCTTCAACATATCATCGATGAAGACGAACATCTCGCCAAGGCCATCCCCACACCCCCACGTCTTGCCTTCAAACAACCGCACAACCTCAAACAGACCATTGTCCACAGCAAACTACCCAGCCTTCAGGAGAACAGTGACCACGACACCACGCAGCCCTGCCACAGCAACCTCTGCAAGACGTGCCGGATCATCGACGCAAATGCCATCATCTCACGTGAGAACACCATCCACCAGGTACACGGTACATACTCTTGCAACTCGGCCAACGTTGTCTACCTGATACGCTGCAGGAAAGGATGTCCCGAGGCATGGTACATTGGGGAGACCATGCAGACGCTACGACAACGGATGAATGAACACCGCTGAACAATCACCAGGCAAGACTGTTCTCTTCCTGTTGGCATTCGGCCTCTGATCTTCAGGTAAGCATTCTCCAAGGTAGCCTTCACGATACACGACAGCGCAGAGTCGCTGAGCAGAGACTGATAGCCAAGTTCTGCACACATGAGGACGGCCTCAACTGGGATCTTGGGTTAATGTCACACTATCTGTAACCCCCACGACTTGCCTGGGCTTGCAAAATCTCACTAACTGTTCTGGCTGGAGACAATACACATCTCTTTAACCTGTGCTTAACCCTCTCTCCATTCACATCGTCTGTACCTTTAAGACTTGATTACCTGTAAAGACTCGCATTCTAACCATTATTTTGTAAATTGAGTTTGTCTTTTTATGCCCTGTTTGTGAACAGAACTCCCACTCACCTGATGAAGGGGCAGCGCTCCGAAAGCTTGTGGCTTGTGCTACCAAATAAACCTGTTGGACTTTAACCTGGTGTTGTGAGACTTTTTACAGCATTTATTGCCCATCCCTAGTTGTCCTTGTTCAGAGGATAGTTGAGAGTCAACCACGTAGCTTTGGCTCTGGAGACACATGTCGGCCAGGCCAGGCAAAGACGGCAGATTTCCTTCCCTCAAGGGCATTAATGAACCAGATGGGTTTTTCCAACAATTGATTCACTGTCATTAGTAGATTGTTAATTTTAGATATTTTTTTAAACTGTATTCAAATTCCACCATCTGCCGTGGTGGGATTCGATCCCGGGTCCCGCAGAGCATGAGCTGAGTTTCTAGATTAATCGTCTCGTGATAATACCACTGGGCCATTGCCTTCCCCAATTCTAATACATGATTGAGTGCTATTCCAATCTGGTGTTCATCAAGGAATCCTTTCTTCTTGTTTTCAAATCTCTCCATGGCCTCATCCCTTCTTATCTCTATAATCACCTCCAACCCTACAACCCTCCACGATATCTATGTTCTTACAATTCTGGCCTCTTGCACATCTCCAATTTTAATCACTCTAATATTGACAGCCATGTTCTAAGCTCCAGGATTCCCTCCCTAAACATTTCCAACACTCTCTCCTGCTTTATGTTGCTCCTTAAGACCAAGCTTTTAGTTGTCTGACCTAACGGCCGGATTCTTACCTCTGTCAGAATTTTCTACGTTTCAATGAAATCCTCCCTCATTCCTACAAACTCCACTGAATACAGGCCCGGTTGACCCAATCTCTCCTCATACAACAATCCTGCCATCCCAGGCATTAGTCTGGTGAACCTTCACTGCACTCCCTCTATGGCAAGTATATCCTTTCTTCTATAAGGAGACCAAAGCTACAAACAACACTTCAGGTGTGGTCTCACCAAGGCCCTGTACAACTGCAGTAAGGCATCCTTGCTGCTGTACTCGAATCCTCTTACAGTGAGGGGCAACATACCATTTGCCTTCCTAACTGTTAGCTTGTTCCACCCATTCCCTTATAGAGCAGGCCACAGGGCATGTGAAGATGTGCTTCTGATGTTTGGATACTCTGATGGCTCACTGCAATATAAAAGTGCCGTCTTTCAGATATGTCATTAAAATCTGGAACTAAAAGTCTAATCATAGAATCCCTACAGTGCAGAAGGAGATCGACCCTCTGGCAGAGCATCTTACCACCCCTATCCACCCTGACACCCTCGCCATGTCTACTCATGGGAATTGAGAAGGTAAGTGCAGCATGAATCAGCTTCATTTTCCAATGTCTTGTGTATGTTCAATAAACCTGTTTCCTTCAGTGCAGATGTTACCCAATTCTGTAGCCAACATTTTCAGGATGATTTGACAATGGTTGCGCTGATTAAGCTAATTTTCAAAATGGATCTTTACAAGCTGCTTTGGCACATCTGTTCAAATATGATTCACACAAAACGGTCCTTCACTCATTACTCTGTAAGATACGGAACAATAAACACGGGTAAAATCGTTCTTAAAAATACTGCGGAAAAGAGAGACATATCGCTGAAGCTTTTCATCATCCATTGATCTGGACAGGTGCAAGAATACCAAATTTCAAACTATCACACAACAACTTATACCATAGGGGAAAAGGATGCTGATTGGTTGGCAAGTTGACTCTGTTTGGCTGAGGTGTTGCCATGGAGAAAACAATTTACCCTTAAGAGTATTGATAGGCAGAGGGATCTGGGTGTACAGGTACATTTGTCACTGAAAGTGGCAATGCAGGTGGAGAAGGTAGTCAAGAAGGCATACGGCACGCTTGCCTTCATCGGCCGGGGCATTGAGTTTAAAAATTGGCAAGTCATGTTACAGCTTTGTAGAACCTCAGTTAGGCCGCACTTGGAATTCTGGTCGCTACACTACCAGAAGGATGTGGAGGCTTTGGAGAGGGTACAGAAAAGGTTTACCAGGATGTTGCCTGGTATGGAGGGCATTAGCTATGAGGAGAGGTTGGAGAAACTTGGTTTGTTCTCACTGGAACGACGGAGGTTGAGGGGAGACCTGATAGAAGTCCACAAGATTATGAGAGGCATGGACAGAGTGGATAGTCAGAAGCTTTTTCCCAGGGTGAAGAGTCAATTACTAGGGGGCACAGGTTTAAGGTGCGAGGGGCAAGGTTTAAAGGAGATGTACGAGGCAAGTTTTTTTACACAGAGGGTGGCGGGTGCCTGGAACTCGCTCTGGGGGAGGTAGTGGAAGCAGATACGATAGTGACTTTTAAGGGGGGGCGTCTGGACAAATACATGAATAGGTTGGGAATAGAGGGATATGGTCCCCGGGAGGGTAGGGGGTTTTAGTTGAGTCGGGCTGCATTGTTAGTGCAGACTTGAAGGGTCGAAGGGCCTCTTCCTGTGCTGTAATTTTCTTTGTTCTCTTCCCTCCCCAAGCCTGTTAAACCCCTTACATTCAACAGGGAACTATTGGCTCCACAAGCTCCCAGGTAATTCAAAAAAAATATGCAAGGCTTGAATATATTCAAGATGAGGTCCCTCTCAAGTGGCATTACTTAGAAGAAGGTATTCTCCTTAGTACCTGGGTCAATACTTATCCCGCAACTCACATCAGTGGAAGGCAATGATCTGGTCATTCATCATGTTGCTGTTTGTGGAGTTTGCTGTGTGCAGTTTGACTGCAGTGTTTGCTTCAGTGTCTACAGAGCACTCCATCGCCACTCTGGGACTCCTGAAAGATGAAATATAAAAGCAAGGCTTTTTTCCTTTGGTTGGGAATTGGCATCTGTAGAAACAGTCACTGTCTTTACAGGAATGCTGACAAAATGAAAATTACAAAGGGCACGATGAGGTGAATATGAATAAAGCGTGGAGATAATAAAATAAACCAACTGGACAGGAGGGAATATTGAACCACAAGAAGCTTAACAAAACCGACTTGGACTGGCCCTGACCAGGAAACAGGAAACATTCCCAGCTTTGACCTGAGTGGATAAACTGCAGAGAAATATTGAAACAAATGTTCGCTCGCAACAAAACTGTATCTCGGACAGTGAGTTCCCGCATTCCAAGGGGAAAGGACCCACTCCAGCAAAGCATCACTGTGTGTCACAAAGTCAGGAGGAGATGGTACTTTGTAAAAAACAATGGGTGGGATTTTCCAGCTGAGCTCACCTCGAAACCAGAAAATCCCGCCTGAGGTCGATGGACCTCTGCATGGTCCGTCCCTCGACCGCTACGATTCCCATGGCGAGCGGGATGGGAAAATTCCATTCAATGAGTATCTAAAGGTGAATGTTGAATTGGATTATAGTTAACCTGGGTCACCAGTTTTGATGATCAGTGAATCTGCATC
Source organism: Mustelus asterias (assembly GCF_964213995.1). Classification (NCBI taxonomy): domain Eukaryota; kingdom Metazoa; phylum Chordata; class Chondrichthyes; order Carcharhiniformes; family Triakidae; genus Mustelus; species Mustelus asterias. The sequence goes on from NC_135807.1 coordinate 136,425,321, forward strand.
CCCTAGGTTCCTTTGCTACACTGCCTCAGTTATTTTCCAAGGAGTAGCTCGAGTCCTTAAACCACCCACCGACATTTATCGCTCCAAGCATATCCCATCCAATTTAAAATTGGCAAGCTGTACCATGTAAAGATAAACAAAGAAAAGGTGCTCCTGTTAGCTGCTGGTATGAGGAATGGTAAGAAGTCTCACAACGCCAGGTTAAAGTCCAACAGGTTTATTTGGTAGCAAAATCTCCACGGTATGAGGAATAACAGGGACAAATTCAGGTAAAAGGGAGGACAAACTTTTTTTACACAGTGAGTGATGACCTGCAACCTACAGACCATAAGGGTGGTGGAAGTGGAGATGGCCAATGAGGGAAATAAACCTGCAGGGTTACAGGGATAGAATGGGGTTGACTGGATTGGTCTGCAGAGAGTGTGGACTTAATGGGCCGAATGGCTTTCTTCTGTGTCATAATGACCAGTGACTTGGCTCTCGAATAAATCCGGGTGGGGGGATGTAAAATGGCTCTGCGATCCAATCCCACCGGCTTCCTGCTGGGTGGATTAGATTAATATTACTCCTCTTTGCAGAATTCCAGATGTGCGGCAGATGCTGATGGAACATTGTGGGCTCCAGGCCCAGCACTTCCTAAGATTTGCACCATTCCACACTGGAAGATTCAGGTTACAGAGTCCGCCTATTATTTGCTCCGTTCACACAGCTACTTGAGACAGCACGTCTTATAATGCCTTATTCATTAACTTGCCAAATGTAAAGTCCTTTTGGACAAATAAAATATGGGTTACTCAACGTGAATCTAAATCCTTCCTCCCGTATGTTTGTTGAGGACGTGTTGCTGCTGTATCTTGGAATATGTATGTCCTTATCGTTGCGTTCTGAATTATTAATGTATAACCATAGTCACCACAGGACAATATTAAAACGATTGATGTGGTTAACTTTCTTGCTACTGTGTGATTCTCATTTCAGTTCTCACAATGGTGCCTCCGTTGTGATGTGGATGAATATTTGGGGCGGGATTTTCCGGCCGCGCTCACCCCAAAGTCGGAAATTCCTACCCAAACTCAACGGACCTTTGAATGGTCTGTTGAATTTTCTGTCCCGCCCTTCTGCAGTTCCCGCAGACGGGAAAATTCCACCCTTGGTCTTTGTGCAGTTTGCTTTTCACACTCGTGGCTCTGGTTTGTGCATTTTCTCATACTCACTGGGACTGACCAATCCATCCTTCCCCTGCCTTTCCCAGCTATATGGTTTCTTTTCTTTTGTCAGGGAAAACTTGGCCTTTCAGACTTTTGTAATATCACTCTCGCACTCTCATATACTGGAACGCAAGCTTGTGGGGGTGAGACTGGTTTAATTGGATCAGGGGTTGGAAAGGTCAAACATGAATGTGAAGGTGCGGGGGCAGCTGATAGAACAGAGAACAGTACGGCACAGGAACAGGCCCTTCAGCCCACAATGTTGTGGCAAACATGACGCCAAATTAAACTAATCCTTTCTGCCTGCACTTGGTCCATATCTCTCTATTCCTCGCATATTCATGTACTTATCTAAAAGTCCCTTAAACCCCCCTATCGTATCTGCCTCCACCACCGCCCCTGGCAGAATGTTCCAGACACCTACCACTCTCTGTGGAAAAAACTTGCCCCTCACATCTCCTTTGAACTTTCCCCTTCTCACCTTAAGCGCATGCACCCTGGTATTAGACATTTCAACTCTAGGAAAAAGATTCTGGCTGTCAACCCTATCTATGCCTCTCATAATTTTATAGACTGCCATCAGGTCTCCCCCCCCCAGCCTCTGCTGCTCTGGAGAAAACAACCCTAGTTTGTCCAGCCTCTCCTTATAGCTCATATCCTCCAATCCAGGCAGCATCCTGGTAAACCTCTTCTGCACCCTCTCCAAAGCCTCCGCATCCTTCCTATAATATGGCAACCAGAATTGAACGCAATAGGTTAGTGCAGCCTAACCAAAGTTTTATCAAGCTGCAACATGACATCCTGACTCCCGTACTCAATGTCCCTGCTATATGCTTTCTTTACCACCCTATCGACTTGTGTGGCCACTTCCAGGGAGCTATAGGCTTGAACCCTAAGATCCCTCTGTATATCAATGCTGTTCTGGGTCCTGCCATGGTGATAAAAGGAGAAAGCCAGGAGAAATTGACTAAGAATTTATGAAAGGCAATGGAATAAGTCGCTTGAAGTTGGCTTTTGTATCTCAAATGGGGACATAATCAAATTGAATTGAATTAAATTGAATTGAATTTGGATAGAATTGATTTGATTTGATTTATTATTGTCACATATTAGTACACAGTGAGAAGTATTGTTTCTTGCACGCTATACAGACAGAGCATACCGTTCATAGAGTACATAAGGTACAAGTTGCAAGATCGTGAGTAGATGAACATAGAACATAGAACATAGAACAGTACAGCACAGAACAGGCCCTTCGGCCCACGATGTTGTGCCGAGCTTTATCTGAAACCAAGATCAAGCTATCCCACTCCCTATCATCCTGGTGTGCTCCATGTGCCTATCCAATAACCGCTTAAATGTTCCTAAAGTGTCTGACTCCACTATCACTGCAGGCAGTCCATTCCACACCCCAACCACTCTCTGCGTAAAGAACCTACCTCTGATATCCTTCCTATATCTCCCACCATGAACCCTATAGTTATGCCCCCTTGTAATAGCTCCATCCACCCGAGGAAATAGTCTTTGAACGTTCACTCTATCTATCCCCTTCATCATTTTATAAACCTCTATTAAGTCTCCCCTCAGCCTCCTCCGCTCCAGAGAGAACAGCCCTAGCTCCCTCAACCTTTCCTCATAAGACCTACCCTCCAAACCAGGCAGCATCCTGGTAAATCTCCTCTGCACTCTTTCCAGCGCTTCCACATCCTTCTTATAGTGAGGTGACCAGAACTGCACACAATATTCCAAATGTTGTCTCACCAAGGTCCTGTACAGTTGCAGCATAACCCCACGGCTCTTAAACTCCAACCCCCTGTTAATAAAAGCTAACACACTATAGGCCTTCTTCACAGCTCTATCCACTTGAGTGGCAACCTTTAGAGATCTGTGGATATGGACCCCAAGATCTCTCTGTTCCTCCACAGTCTTCAGAACCCTACCTTTGACCCTGTAATCCACATTTAAATTAGTCCTACCAAAATGAATCAAGAAAGATAGGATAAGGATACTTTTAAAATACAATATCCATAAAGTAAAAAAAAGAGATTGGTCAATTCTGGGAGAGGGATAGTAGGAAACAATAGAGGGTAAGATCAAGGGGAAAACAGGCTGAAGAAAACTTCAGAGATTGTGTGTATGTGTGGTGATGGCTGGTAAGATCTGAAAGAAGACAGAGTGCAGGATTTTCCTCCCCCACCGCAGCGTGCATGGCGGTGATGGGAGGCGGTGCGCCACCCGCTGGTGGCAGCATCTTATGGTCCTGTCCTTGTCAACGGGGTTTCCTGTTGAACGCACCCTTCACCACCGGGGAATCCGTGGTGAGGGCATGCCATTGGCGGGACCATAAGATCCTGCCTGCATAAACGGCAGCAAGGTTTCGGTGAGAGTGTGGGCAAGGCCAGACCTGGAGAACCAATTTTCAGTCGGCCTCAGAGGACCATCAAAAGCAGCAAGGCATTGCGTGGTATAGTCATTGGAATGCTATAGACGAGAAAATCTATAAGGACTGTTGCCATCAAAAGGGTGTTTAACTCCGAGCTGTTTAAGCCAAGCTATGTTTGGAAATGTTTAAAAAGTCTTGTTAATTTTGTCAAAGTGTTCTTGTGTTTTAAATGTACTTGTTAAAATGTTCTTTATTTTGATAAATGTTTCACTTTAATATAAAATCACCACTATTGTTCTGAGAAATTACTTCTTGATCTCCAGAAAGCCTCCTCATAATGCACAAATTGCAAAACTGTTCTGGCAGCTGTTTCAAGTTTCCCTTTGGGATTTGAGCAGCTCAGCACTTACCATCTGTTGTGCTATAACACTTTTGGCAACCATCTCAAATTAAACTGTGTTATAATTCTCATTACTGAGTTCAAATCCATTCATGGTCTCACCTCTACCTGTCTCTGTGACCTTCTACTAGCCTCTGAAATATCTGTCTTTCACCTTTGGGGCTGCCCTTAGTTGTTGGTGGACCACTTCAAATCCTCAGACCTGGGAACGGATCTGGTCCCTCCCCTGGATTGGTGAGATGGGCTTTGAGGGCTGGTTTTATGGTCTAATCTAGACTGGTGGGGATTCCCTCTCCACATGAGTAATTCTGGTCTCACTCAGGTAGTTTACTTCAAAACTACTTTATTAACACGAGAGACATGATGAGCCACTAGGTAGGCACGTCTCTATAGACGTATCGACTATTCCATCTGCTCCACAGTCTCAAGCACATGACTGCTGATGTCACTGTTACATCATGTGACACATCACTAACTCATTACCATAACTAGTAACCTATTATACCAAATATTCTGGTGTGGGGCCACCCATTGGCTGTGGTGCAGGAAATTGAGAGATTGCAGGATGAGCGGGTAGGGGTGAGGGGGTCACGGAGGGAACTGAGGGGGTCAAGAATGCCCTCCTGCCTCGCTTTAGTTTGTCTGAAATCATAAAAGAAAGATTTGCATTGATATAGCGCCTCACAAGAGTTCAAGCCACCTGAAGGTGCTTCAAAGGCAATGAAGCACTTTTGATGCCACAGCCAATCTGTGCACAGCAAGATCCCACAAAGAGCAATGTGATAAAGATCAGATAATCTGTTTTTGTTTACTGTTAATGTTGGTTGAGGGATAATATTGGGCGGAACACTGCGAGAACTCCCCACGAATCACAATGGTGCCATTAACTTTTACAGATGCACCATAGAAAGCATTCTTTCTGGTTGTATCACAGTTTGGTATGGCTCCTGCTCTGAATGTAGCCCAATCCATTATGCAAACCAGCCTCCCATCCACTGACTCTGTCTACACTTCCCGCTACCTCGGCAAAGCAGCCAACATAATTAAGGACCCCACACACTCCGGACATTCTCTCTTCCACCTCCTTCCGTCGGAAAAAGATACAAAAGTCTGAGCTCACGTACCAACCGACTCAAGAACAGCTTCTTCCCTGCTGCTGTCAGACTTTTGAATGGACTTACCTTGCATTAAATTGTTCTTTCTCTACACCCTAGCTATGACTGTAACACTACATTCTGCACTGTTTCCTTTCCTTCTCTATGAACAGTATGCTTTGTCTGAATAGTGTGCAAGAAACAATACTTTTCACTGTATACTAATACATGTGACAATAATAAATCAAATTAAATCAAAATGTGATCTTATACAGCTACATAAGAAGGCCAATCTTCTAACCAAGAGGGAGTGACTCCAACAGTGCAGCACTCCCTCCCCAGCATAGACACTGGGTGGGATTTTCTGCCCCCCCTCTCCCACCTCCCCTCCACGCGGCGTGCTTTTCTGCGGCAGAGGCAGCTTGCCATTGGCTGCTTGTGGGACCTTCTGGTCCTGTATCTATGGTGTTTTGCATGGCTCGCCCATCCCCCCCCCCGCCTCCTCCCCCACACCCCAGCCAGGAAACCCACAACGGGACTGGAAAATCCCATCCTATGTCTGGAATTCTCCAGCCAATCACGCTCTGCCGCCGCTGCTGGCAAGGCCGGAGCATTTGGCGCTCAGCCAAATCCCCGTTCACTGCAGCGGGACTGGAGAATCCTGGCTGCAAGGGAGGTCGGAGAACCTGGCCCAGAGTGGTTGGTGTATGACTTGAACAGCTGACCCAATGCCAAGTGTACTATCCACAGACACGTGACCTTGCTCTGTGGTAACTTTAAATCCTTCGCCCCTCGCACATTGAGGGGGGGCTTCAAATCTGAAATTTACATTGACCTCAGTTCATCTCCCAACGGGCACAGATTTGTTCTCTCATCAACACCCAGTCTGTACCTGCTTTGGATAAATAGTCACTTCTCAAGTTTGTTATAAGCGAACCATTTATTGGCTGGCTCATGTTATTCAGCGAGGCCTTTATTTTATAGCCAGCTGTAGCCCTGACCCAAGGAGAGACGTTTGGCAAAACACTGCAGCATTGCCATGAAAAGGAACAGAGTGAAAAGCACAATTGTTTGTGCTCGTGGGGGTCCTTTTGCCAATTTGATTTAGGAATTTAACAAGCACCGATCCAAACTTTCTGCTGCCAGATTTGGTTCTGGAAGAAAGCGCAACAAAAGAGAAAAACTGGTGGCTATTTTAACAGAATCAAGATGCACAAATCCAATTTCTCTGGAAGAATCCACTGCAGCTCCGCTATTCTGGGGACCGATATAAGGCAGTGCAGCCAGCAAAACACCATGTTCAAAACACACTTAACCTGTTGCTGTCCTCAGTCCAGCTTTCTTTACGGGATGCGGGAGTCGCTGGGCAAGATCAGCATTTGTTACCCATCCCTAATTGTCCCTTTGTCACAGTGTCTCGCGCGGGCGTTTCAGAGGGCAAGTTAAGAGTCAACCACATTGCTGTGAGTCTGGAGTCACATGTAGACCAGATCGGATGTGGGCGTCGCTGGCTGGCCAGCATTTAGTGCCCATCCCTAGTTGCCCTTGTTCAGAGGGCAGTTGAGAGTCAACCACATTGCTGTGGCTCTGGAGTCACATGTCGGCCAGGCCGGGTAAGGACGGCAGATTTCCTTCCCTAAAGGACATTAGTGAACCAGATGGGTTTTTCCGACAATGGTTTCATGGTCATCAGTAGGCTCTGATTTCAAATTTTTTTTATTGAATTCAAATTCCACCATCTGCCGTGGCGGTACGGCTGGAAGGGAAGGGGAGGTGGTGACATAGTGGTATGTCACTGGATGAATAATCTAGAGACCCAGGGTAATCCTGCGGGGACCCAGGTTCAAATCCCACCTTGGCAGATGGTGAACTTTGAATTCAATACAAATCTGGAATTAAAAATCTAATGATGACCATGAAATGATGGTCTATTGTTGTAAAACCCCATCTGGTTCACTTATGTCCCTTTAGGGAAGGAAATCTGCTGTCCTTACTCAGTCTGGCCTACATGTGACTCCAGAGCCACAGCAATATGGTCAACTTTTAACTGCCCTTTAAAATGGCCGAGCAAGACACTCAGTTCAAGGGGGGCAATTAGGAATGGGCAATAATGCTGGCCCAGCCAGTGACACCCATATCCTATGTATGAATACATTTAAAAGAAATTCCTTCCCTTAAGGACATTAGTGAATCAGATGGTTTCCTGGTCAAAAATAAGATAGTTTAATGATCACCATTGGTGAGACTAACTTTATAATTCCAGACTGATGAACTGAATTCAAAGTCCACCGGCTGCTGTGGTGGGATTTGAATCCCAAGCATTGTCACCCCAGAGCATTAACCTAGGCCTCTGGATTGCTAATCAAGCAACATAACCACCATGTCACCATTTCCTGACCCTTTCAGAGCAAGGAAAATAACACACGTTCATTCTCTGTGAGGAAGCGATAAGCTAAAATATTCCATTTGTATTGCTGCTTTTGCACACACACACACTCAGTGTTCCCAGACTTTCTGTTCCCTCTCAACTTCCCTCTAACTCCACATAGAAATTATAAATGTAACACATTCCGGAGGAGGGTTGCCAACTCTGCTTGGGTACTTTCCTGAAGGGTTCACCACATGACCTCTGGCCTCCAACGATCCCGTCGCCCACTCTCCCTCCATTTGTTGCCCAAAACGTCCACCTTCTCGGGTATCCTCCTTCTCAGCCAATTGGAAAGTGAATAGGGCCTTCATCACCTGATTGGACGATTCTTGACTCTCAGTGAGACTGCCATTGAATTCCTCCCATTTCCCAGTATTGGCCGGAATTCTCCGGCCATTCACGCCCCGCAGCCGCTGCTGGCGAGAATGGAGAATTTGGCGCTCAGTTTAGAAGAATGAGAGATGATCTTAATCATAGAATCCCGACAGTGCAGAAGGAGGCCATTCAGCCCATCGAGTTTGCACTGATCACAAACCCACCCAGGCCCTATTCCCGTAACCCCACATATTTAGCCTGATAATCGCCTGACAATAGAGTTAATTTAGCAAATAATTTAAATAATTTAGCATATACATAAACATATAAGATCCTGAAGGAATTTGACAGGGTGGATGCCCAGAGGGTGTTTCCCCTTGTGGGAGAAACTGAACTAGAGGTCACAATTGGGAGTCCTTCCATTTGTGCAGGAGATCAGGAGAATTTCTTTCTCTCAGAAGCTTGTCTGTCCATGGAACTCTCTTCTCCAGGAACAGTGCAGGCTGGCTCATTGAATATATTTAAGGTCGGGTTAGATAGATTATTGACTAATGAGGGAGTGAAAGGATATCATGTAGAGACAGGAATGTGGAGTTGAGACCACAATCAGATCAGCCATGATTCTACCGAACGGTGCAGCAGACTCGAGGGGCCACATGTCCATATGGTTACCAAGCTCCTCCGAGCCACATTGTTTCTATTCCTTGTCCGTCAGTTTGTACCCCGAGTACCATGGACCTCACCTGGTAAGGAGCAGTAGCTTCTTCTGGAATGAGCCCATCCCAACAAGGAGACAATCCTGTCAACTGTGATCAGTGTACTCAAATCACTTTTAATTCGAATCTTGAAGTGTGGACAACACTGGGAAGTCTGGCACCTATTGCCCATCCATAATCGCCCCTTGAGAAGGTGGTGGTGAGCCGCTGCCGTGAACCGCGGCAGTACAGGGTACCGCTAGGTACACCCACAGTGCTGTTAGGGAGGAAGTTTCATGTCTGACCCAGCGACTGTGAAGGAACGGCCGATATATTCCCAAGTCAGGATAACGGATGGCTTGGAGGGGAATTTGCAGGGGGTGGTGTTCCCAGGTATCTGCTGCCCTTGTCCTTTCAGGGGGTCGAGATCGTGGGTTTGAAAGGTGCTGTTGAAGGAGCCTTGGTAAGTTGCTGCAGTGCATCTTGTAGATGGCACACACTGCTGTCATTGGTGGTGGAGGGGGTTTAAGGAGCTGGATTGGGTGCTGATCAGGCAGGCTGCTTTGTCCCGAACAGTGTCGAGATTTCTGAGTGCTGTTGAAGCCACAGTCCTCTTCAATACTGATTAAAACCAAAGGCATGTCCCTGAGCTACTGTCTCATTTGAGACAAGATTTTGATTTGATTTGATTTATTATTGTCACATGTATTAACATACAGTGAAAAGTATTGTTTCTTGTGCGCTATACAAGGCATACCATTCATAGAGTACAAAGGGGAGAAGGAAAGGAGAGAGTGCAGAATGTAGTGTTACAGTCATAGCTAGGGTGAAGAGAAAGATCAACTTAATGCAAGGTAAATTCATTCAAAAGTCTGACAGCAGCAGGGAAGAAGCTGTTCTAGAGTTGGTTGGTACGTGACCTCAGACTTTTGTATCTTTTTCCCGACGGAAGAAGGTGGAAGAGAGAATGTCCGGGGTGCGTGGGGTCCTTGATTATGCTGGCTGCTTTGCCGAGGCAGCGGGAAGTGTAGACAGAGTCAATGGATGGGAGGCTGGTTTGCGTGTTGGACTGGGCTACATTCACGACCCTTTGTAGTTTCTTGTGGTCTTGGATACTGCAGGAGCCATACCAAGCTGTGATACAACCAGAAAGAATGCTTTTGATGGTGCATCTGTAAAAGCTGGTGAGAGTCGTAGCGAACATGCCAAATTTCTTTAGTCTTCTGAGAAATTAGAGGCATTGGTGGACTTTCTTAACCATAGTGTCAACATACGGGGACCAGTACAGGTTGTTGGTGATCTGGACACCTAGAAACTTGAAGATGTTAAGGATTGCTCTGGAACTAGCAGTTATAGTAACTGTCAGTGATTCTTCCTAGTGATGTGGAACATGGAGGAGCATTGATTTATCATCTGAGGGAGAGAAGTGGATGATAATCAGAGGGATAATCCCTTGTTCATGTTTGACCTAATGCTATGAGACTTCATGGGTCTGGAGTGAATGTTTAAGACTCCCAGGGCCACTCCCTCCTGACTGTATGCTACTGTACTGGTGGGACAGGACATACCCAGGGATGGTGATGGAGCTGTGTGGGGCACTAGTTCTAAGGTATGGTTTAGTGAATATGATGCCGCATTGGACTGGGCTGGTCACAGTAAGAAGTCTCACAGCACCAGGTTAAAGTCCAACAGGTTTATTTGGTAGCACGAGCTTTTGGGGCGCTGCCCCTTCATCAGGTGAGTGGAGAGTTGGGTTCACAAACAGGGCATATATAGACACAGATTCAATTACAAGATAATAGTTGGAATGCGAGTTTTTACAGGTAATCAAGTCTTTACAGGTACAGACAATGTGAGTGGAGAGAGGGTTAAGCACAGATTAAAGAGATGTGTATTGTCTCCAGCCAGGACAGTTAGTAGGATTTTACAAGCCTACACCAAATGGTTACAGATAGTGTGACATGAATCCAAGATCCCGGTTGAGGCCGGCCTTATGTGTGCGGAACTTGGCTATCAGTTTCTGCTCAGCGACACTGCGTTGTTGTGTGACGTGAAGGCCGCCTTGGAGAACGCTTACCCGAAGATCAGAGGCTGAATGCCCTTGACTGCTGAAGTGTCCCCCGACAGGAAGGGGGCACTCCTGCCTGGTGATTGTTGAGCGGTGTCCGTTCACCCGTTGTCATAGCGTCTGCATGGTCTCCCCAATGTACCATGCCTCGGGACATCCTTTCCTGCAGCGTATCAGGTAGACAACATTGGCCGAGTCGCAAGAGTAGGTACCGTGTACCTGGTGGATGGTGTTCTCACGTGAGATGATGGCATCTGTGTCGATGATCCGGCACTACTTGCAGAGGTTGCTGTGGCAGGGTTGTGTGGTGTCGTGGTCACTGTCCTCCTGAAGTCTGGGTACTTTGCTGCGGACAATGGTCTGTTTGGGGTTGCGCGGTTGTTTGAAGGCAAGAAGTGGGGGTGTGGGGATGGCCTTGGCGAGATGTTCGTCTTCATCGATGACATGTTGAAGGCTCCGGAGAAGATGTCGTAGCTTCTCCGCTCTGAGGAAGTACTGGACGACGAACGGTACTCTGTCCACCGTATCCCGTGCTTGTCTTCTGAGGAGGTCGGTGAGGATTTTTGCTGTGGCGCGTCGGAACTGTCGATTGATGAGTCGAGCGCCATATTCTGTTCTTACGAGTGTGCCTTTCAGCGTCTGGTGGTGTCTATTGCGATCCTCCTCATCAGAGCAGATCCTGTGTATACGGAGAGCTTGTCCGTAGGGGATGGCTTCTTTAACGTGTTTAGGTGTTTAGGGTGGAAGCTGGAGAAGTGGATATGATTACATTGAGCTGTTGCTTGACTAGCCCATGTACAGCTTTCCCTCAGATGTTAATAGGGAGGAGGGTTGGCTGCATAGAGTTTTTCTCTTTCTGTTGCCTGGGTCAATGCCTGGTGATCTGTTTAGATTTCTCCTTCTTCGACTTTTCATGGTTAGAAGATACAATTGTGCAGCTTGCTGGGCCATTTCAGAGGGCGGTTGAGAGTCAACCACATTGCTGTGTGTCTGGAGTCACATGTAGGCCAGGCCGGTTAAGGACAGCAGATTTCCTTCCCTAAAGGACATTGGTGAACCAAATGGGTTTTTACAACAGCAGGTTCATGGTCACTAGTATTAATGTTAGCTTTTCATTCAGGATTTAATTAAGAATGGATTCAAATTGCCCAGTGACTATCATGAGGTTTAAATTCATGTTTGTCAATTAATCGAGGAAGATGCAGCAACATAACCATCGTGTTACAATTCCACTCAATTGTACACCTGTGAGGCACCTTGGGGTATTTTATGGTATTGTAAAGTGCTATATAAATGTAGATGATTGTTGTTGAAGAAACTGTAGCGATATTCTTACTGGACCTATTTGCTACGGCATACTTTGGGCATTTGATTTAAATGTTTGAAAGATCTGTCCTCTGTGTTGATCGAATGTGAATGGGTCGAGGTGCAGACCTCCTGCCACTTTGACAATTCCTTTTCAATGTGTTTCAGGAGGCAGTGATCTGTATTACTGGCTGCTTTACTGCTATGTTAGCTGGATCCAGTTCACAGTATGACATATTTAATGAAGCAAAAGTTAAAGTCTGGTCGCTTTTAGTTTATTTTTTAATTATTCAACAGTGTCACAAGTTACATTAACACTGCAATGAAGTTACTGTGAAAATCCCCTAGTCGCCACACTGTGGCACCTGTTCGGGTACACTGAGGGAGAATTTAGCACGGCCAATGCACCCTAACCAGCACGTCTTTTGGACTGTGGGAGGAAACCCATGCAGACATGGGGAGAACATGTAGACTACACACAGATAGTGGCCCAACCTGGGAATCGAACCCGGGTCCCTGGCGCTGAGAGGCAGCAGTGTTAACCACTGTGCCACCGTGCCACCCACAAAGATGTTGCTGGATAGTCCTTTGTGAACTGTGACACTGAGGGAGAATTTAGCATGGCCAATGTACCCTAACCAACAGATCTTTCGGACTGTGGGAGGAAACCGGAGCACCCGGAGGAAACCCACGCAGACACAAGGACAAAGTGCAAACACCACTGTGACTCAAGCCAGGAATCGAACCCAGGTCCCTGGCGCTGTGAGGCAGCAGTGCTAACCGCTGTAGGAATGTAACTCTCAAGTTCCTAAGTTTAGATTCAGCTGGTTCACTCTCTCCTAATACTTTGTCAAGGTTGAAACAAGAGTTTCCAATTAAGGGTGGAAAATAAATGTGTTGCTTCCTTGTATACATTTGGGGACATATTGAGAATTTTTACACGCTGCAGTGTTTACTCTGTGTGGAACATCTGGTTACAAAGTTTCCTGTGTGAATCTCAGTGTGCGGTGCTCCTTACTCAGGGATGATTCAGACTAGGGCAGACTTTAGATAGCTGTAATAATTTACTCACAAGTGATACAACCCATCTGCGTAGTCTAATCGCAGAGGTTTGTCTGGGAAGGGGCATCTGGAAAAGATGTAATACTAGATTCAACTTCTTTCTGGCTTCTTAGTGAAATCAGAAAAGAAAGTGGCAGTGCCATATCAAAACGCACCTGAATATACTTTACCGAAATATCCCCCCCCCCCCCCCCCCCGCACCCCACCAAGAGAAAAGATGAGGACGTTACACTTTACATCTGCGATGGCAACAGATTCATTCAATAGCAATGTAATTAAAGTTTAGTCTATTGTCAACAACACAGAGCTAAAGTAGGACAAGCTCTGAATAACTAATTGCAGAAGGGTTGTTGGATAGGATAATGCAGTGTTTCCTTTTGTGGAAAATATGCAACATTAGTGGAGCAGCTGCAAAGAAAGTGATTGTTGGGTGTGAGAATCTGCTTCAGCACTAGCCCAGCATCACTGTTGGTGCTGTTCCATAATACAGGGCCATAAGAACACAGCTACGTCCAGCCATATCCCTGAGACAACTTTTATAGACCGAGAGCCTGTTTCGGATCTGCACCAGGGTCAAATTCCAGGTCAGTGATCAAAAACTCAAATTGGATGCTATCATAGAATCATAGAATCCCTAGGGTGCAGAAGGAGGCAATTTGGCCCATCGAGTCTGCGCTGGGAATCGAACCCAGGTCCCTGGAGTTGTGAGGCAGCAGTGCTAACCACTGTGCCACCAATACTGCCCAAAATAGATCTGGATCATGGCCTGTTTTCATTTTCATAGAATCCATGCAGTGCAGAAGGAGGCCATTCAGCCCATCAAGTCTGCACTGACAACAATCCATCCCAAGCCTATTCCCAGAATTCTATGCATCATAGAAAGCATTCTTTCTGGTTGTATCGCAGCTTGGTATGGCTCCTGCTCTTCCCAAGACCGCAAGAAACTCCAAAGAGTCATGAACGAAGCCCAGTCCATCACTCAAATCAGTCTCCCACCCATTGACTCTGTCTAAACTTCCCGCTACCTCGGCAAAGCAGCCAGCATAATTAGGGACCCCACTCACCTCGGACATTCTCTCTTCCACCTTCTTCTGTCGGGAAAAAGATTCAAAAGTCTGAGGTCACGTACCGACCGACTCAAGAACAGCTTCTTCCCTACTGCTGCCAGACCTTTGAATGGACCTACCTCGCATTAAGTTGATCTTTCTCTACACCCTAACTATGACTGTAACACTACATTCTGCACTCTCTCCTTTCCTTCTCTATGAACGGTATGCTTTGTCTGTATAGCGTGCAAGAAACAATACTTCTCACTGTATGTTAATAGATGTGACAATGATAAATCAAATCAAATCAAATCAAATCAAATCTATATATTTACCCGGCTAATCCCCCTGACACTAAGGGACAATTTAGCACGGCCAATCAACCTAACCTGCTCATCTTTGGAGTGTGGGAGGAAACCGGAGCACCCGGAGGAAACCCACGCAGTCACGGGGAGAATGTGCAGACTCCACACAGACAGTGACTCAAGCCGGATATCCAATAGGGAAGCAATGTGTCATCTAACATCCCATCATTTTCCAGGGATATCCATTCTAGTAAAAGTCACCATAGTGCCAGAGGCTGCTTTCCCCCCTTTTTGAGAGAGAGAGAGAGAGAGAAAGCTGACTGGTGGTAACTTAACCTGAGGTTCACCACACCTCAGGCGAGGGGCAAGGTTGAGAAGGCAGGGCCTTCATGAATAACCTTGGCCGATACAGGAATTGAGCCCACGCTGTTGGCATCACTCTTCATCATGAACCAGCCATCCAGCCAACTGAGCTAAACCAACCCCCTCTCCCCACTCTCCAGGAATACACTCCTTTACTGGACCCCCCTGTCCTCCATAACCCAGCCCACTCCTCATTATCAGTCTCTGCTTTCTGAAGATAAGTCAGGAGGGTTAGATGGGAAAAGGAGAAATCTTATTTGCAGAAATTCCCAGAGTTAATGTGGAGACCTCAATCTGTAGTCAGATGTTTGTTGTATATTTAATGTATTTGATTTTTCTCAGGGCAATGCAGGGATGAGGCGAGTTTCTATAAGTGTGCGTCAGATTTATTGACAGTCCTTTAGAATATCTCTCTGCGATCACAAAATGCTTACACTCATGCTAATTCTAATTCTAGCTTCTAGCAGCTTCTGTATTTACTCCAGCTCGGACTGCAGGCCCAGGCTTAACCAATCAAGCACAGTGAGCATCCAGTTACCAGACTTAATTAAGCACAGAACAACTGAGCAACTGAACACTACGGGGCAGGATTGTCTGGCCCTGCTCACCCCAAGACCAGAAAATACCACCCAAGGTCAACGGACCTTTGCATGGTCCGCGTCCCGCCCGCTCCGATTCCCATGGCGGGCGGGACGGGAAAATTCCGTCCTACAAACGTCACTCAAAGTTGAAATGACATTTCTTTCTCTGCTCTCCCTCATCCGTCTCCGCCAGTCCTACAGCCTGTCAAATTTCTCGGTCCTCCAACTTTTGGCCTCTTCAATCTCCCCAGTTTCCTTCGTCCCAATCTGGCAGCTGCGCATTGTGGTGAACCATCGTTGGTTACCACTGTGGGGTTATTCCAATGTTACTGTTGGGTTAGGGTGTTGCCACTGTGGGGTTGTTATAATGTTGTTGTTGGGTTAGGGTGTTTACACTGTGGGATTAATATACCTGTGGTGGATGCTGTTATGGCACATCCCGGTCGGGCCCCGCCTCCTGGGGAGAGGTATAAGACCCTCTGCTCAGGCGGGACCCCTCCAGTCTGGATTGGTGTACTCGTGTTAGATAGTTCCATTGTTTGTCAATAAAAGCCTTCAATCGCTGAAGCCTTGTACCTCGTGCTTGATTGTCGCGCATCAATTTTATTGACAAACACAAAACTCTCGACAGTAAAGAGAGTATGGAGCAAATGCTGAAACCAGAGCGTCTGACGCTGGACCCACGTGCGGTCGGTGCCTCTAACACCTTCGACCACTGGCTGAAGTGTTTCGAGGACTACCTGGCGGCCTCTGCAGCAGTTACTACGGACGACGACAGACTCCAGGTCCTCCACGCGAGGGTAAGCGACACGGTCTATCTCGCGATTCGTGCGGCCACCACTTACCCGAGGGCCATCGAGCTCTTGAAAAAACGATACACGAGACCACCCAACGAGATCCACGCTCGTTACCTCCTCGCTACACGACGTCGGCAGTCGGGCGAAACCATGGAGGACTACGCCAATGAGCTCTTGCAGCTTGCCAGGGGCTGCGACTGCAAAGCGGTGTCGGCTGAGCAGTACATGTACGACCTCGCCCGAGATGCGTTTGTAGCCGGGGTAGGGTCCTCGTACATCCGGCTTAAGCTACTGGAGAAAGGGAACCTCAACCTGACCCAAGCGATGGAGATGGCTGAGATGCTGGAGGCAGCGTCGAAAAGCTTGGCTCTGTACCCCGAAGACCACGTGGAGACAACGTGGCAGGAGCAAGCACAAATCCCTCCTCGCCCCACGGGCACGCGCTCCCATATCGACCCGACGACGACGGCGGCAGTTCCAGGCGGCCAGCGGTGCTATTTTTGCGGAGGAGCCAAGCATCCACGGCAACAGTGTCCAGCTAAAACAGTCATCTGCAGTCAGTGCGGTAAAAAGGGGCACTACGCGAAAGTCTGCAGATCGAAGCCCAAGAACGGCAGTGCAGCCTGTGACCCTCCAGAGCGGAGACAATCTCCTTCGGTGTCGCAGTATCCACGAGGTCCGACCACGTGTGAATCCAGGACGACGCCATCGTGGCTGGCGGAGGAGGAAGATGACTACCAGGAGTCGCTACGCTTGGCGCCCTCACCCACGTGCGATTCATGGGGGCGGCCATCGTGGTCGACGACGACCAGGAGCGACCAGCAGGGGTCCTCAGTATCAACCTCGGCTGCCTGCAGTGACGTCCAAGGGCCAACGGTGGCGTCGATCTCTCTGGACCAGACAAAGCATCACAGGCTTGACTGTTCGATGATGAACATCAAGGTAAATGGTCGTACTGTGTATTGTCTGTTTGACAGTGGGAGCACCGAGAGTTTTATTCACCCTGACACTGCAAAGAGGTGTGGACTCCGGGTTCTACCTGCCAAACAGACAATTTCTATGGCATCACGGTCCCGGTCTGTACCGATCCAAGGACGTTGTATGGTAACCCTGGAGGTGCAGGGCACAATTTACGAGCGATACAGGCTCCTTGTGTTGCCGCACCTTTGCGCGCCAATTCTCCTCGGACTAAACTTTATGGTCCACATGAAGAGTGTGATCCTACAGTACGGTGGGCCACTCCCTTCGCTGGCTGTAGGGAATCAGCCGCAGCCTCCAAATTGTCCAAAGCGCCCCGCATGCAATCTTTCCACACTAAAGATCACCACACCCTCTTTATTTAAGAATCTGGTACCAGGCTGCAAGCCCATCGCTACTAAAAGTAGGCGTTACAGCGCTGAAGACCGGATCTTCATTAGATCTGAGGTTCAGCGGCTCCTCAAAGAAGGGATCATACAGCCCAGTGCTAGTCCGTGGAGAGCGCAGGTCGTGGTGGTTAAAAGCGGGAACAAACCCCGGATGGTCATCGACTACAGTCAGACCATTAACCGTTATACGCAGCTGGATGCGTATCCTCTCCCGCGCATATCTGATATGGTCAATCAGATTGCGCAGTACCGGGTGTTCTCCACCATAGACCTTAAGTCCGCCTACCACCAACTCCCCATCCGCCCAGAGGACCGACCATATACGGCTTTTGAGGCGGATGGTCGTCTGTATCAGTTTCTTAGGGTTCCATTTGGTGTCACCAATGGGGTCTCGGTCTTCCAGCGTGCTATGGACCGAATGGTGGACCAGAACGGGTTGCGGGCTACCTTCCCGTAACTGGATAACGTCACCATCTGCGGCCATGACCAGCAGGACCATGACACAAACCTCCAGAACTTTCTGCGCACTGCGTCTCGCCTGAATCTGACCTATAACAGGGAGAAGTGTGTATTCCGTACGCGCAGGTTAGCTATCCTGGGATACGTGGTGGAAAACGGGGTCATCGGCCCTGATCCAGACCGTATGCGCCCCCTTACTGAACTTCCCTTGCCCGCTAGCGCAAAAGCACTGAGGAGATGCCTCGGCTTTTTTTCTTATTATGCGCAGTGGGTCCCCAACTACGCGGACAAAGCCCGTCCGCTCATCAAGTCCACGACTTTCCCACTCACGCCGGAGGCCCAATTGGCCTTCAAGGCTTTGAAAAGTGACACTGCGAAAGCCACGATGCACGCGGTGGATGAATCCATCCCTTTTCAGGTGGAAAGTGATGCATCGGATTTCGCCCTGGCCGCCACACTGAACCAGGCAGGCAGGCCCGTCGCGTTTTTTTCCCGCACCCTTCAAGGTCCCGAAATTCGGCATTCAGCGGTGGAGAAGGAGGCTCAGGCTATTGTGGAGGCCATCAGACACTGGCGCCATTACCTGGCGGGGAAGCGGTTCACCCTGATCACGGATCAACGATCCGTGGCGTTTATGTTCAGTAATATGCAGAGGGGCAAGATCAAGAATGATAAGATCTTGCGGTGGAGAATTGAGCTCTCCACCTATAATTACGATATTATGTATCGTCCAGGGAAACTCAATGAGCCCTCGGATGCCCTCTCGCGCGGAACATGCGCTATCATGCAGGAGGACCGCTTGAACGCCCTCCATAATGACCTGTGCCATCCTGGGGTCACTCGGCTCTACCACTTCATAAAAGCCCGTAACCTGCCCTACTCGGTGGAGGATGTCAGGTCTGTAACGAGAAGCTGTCGGATTTGCGCGGAATGCAAACCGCACTTTTATCGACCTGACCGGGCACAATTGGTCAAGGCCACTCGCCCCTTCGAGAGGCTGAGTGTGGATTTTAAGGGCCCCCTTCCCTCAACGGACCGGAATGTGTATTTTCTCAATATCATAGATGAATACTCCCGGTTCCCGTTTGTTGTCCCCTGTGCGGACACGTCGACTGCCACAGTGATTAAGGCATTCAGTGATCTTTTTACCCTGTTCGGGTACCCTTGCTACATACATAGCGACAGGGGCTCGTCGTTCATGAGTAACGACTTGAGGCAATTCCTGCTCTCATACGGGATTGCCTCTAGTAGAACCACGAGCTACAACCCTAGGGGTAACGGACAGGTGGAGAGAGAGAATGCTACAGTCTGGAAGGCTGTCCTATTGGCGCTGAAGTCCAGGGGCCTTCCAGTCTCCCGTTGGCAGGAGGTCCTTCCAAATGCGTTTCATTCCATTCGCTCCCTCCTGTGTACGGCAACCAATGCTACTCCCCACGAGAGGATGTTCTCATTCCCTTGGAAGTCGTCCTCGGGGATCTCCTTACCAGCCTGGTTGACGTACCCAGGACCCGTCCTTCTGCGGCGACATGTGAGGGCCCGCAAGTCCGACCCCTTGGTCGAACCGGTCCAACTCCTCCACGCCAACCCTCAGTATGCCTATGTGGCATATCCTGACGGGCGAGAGGACACAGTCTCGATTCGAGACCTGGCGCCCGCAGGGGACGTAGCAACTCCTGTCGCTCCTATACCCCCTGTCACAAACCCCCTTTCACTTCTTTCTTCCCCAGACGTGGCGCGGTCAGCACCGGGACCAGTGCATAACAGTTATACTCCCATGTACAGCTTGCCTGAGACTCGGAGATCGGCGCCACCACAGAAGGTACCAGGATCCCCTGCGCCACCGCTTCACCAGGGTCAACCGGCCCGTGAGTCCTCGAGGGGACAGCCGGACGCTGTTTTGGAGAGAACGCCACCGCAAGCACCTGCTCCGGTGTCGCAACCGGTGTTGAGGAGATCACAGCGACGGTGCGGTCCTCCAGACCGTCTGGACTTGTAGATTTTGTATATATGTAATCTGTTTTCGCACCCCGCCGGCCTTTGTTTTCAAAGGAGGGGTGAATGTGGTGAACCATCGTTGGTTACCACTGTGGGGTTATTCTAATGTTGCTGTTGGGTTAGGGTGTTGACACTGTGGGGTTGTTATAATGTTGTTGTTGGGTTAGGGTGTTTACACTGTGGGATTAATATACCTGTGGTGGATGCTGTTATGGCACATCCCGGTCGGGCCCCGCCTCCTGGGGAGAGGTATAAGACCCTCTGCTCAGGCGGGACCCCTCCAGTCTGAATTGGTGTACTCGTGTTAGATAGTTCCATTGTTTGTCAATAAAAGCCTTCAATCGCTGAAGCCTTGTACCTCGTGCTTGATTGTCGCGCATCACGCATTCACCGGAACAGGCCCCAAACTCCGGAATTCCCTCTTTAAACCGCTCCACATCTCTATTCATCTTTAAGATACTTCTTAAGATGTACTTGCAGGACCAAACCTTTGGATGTTATCCTCATCCCTCTTGTGCGGCTCAATGTAGATATTGTTAGACGATGCTCATGCCCGGGAGGGCCAGCATTCTCATTTCCCCGTTTTACTGTTCTTTCCTTCTGGATGTGAAGTACTTTAGGATATTTCACTGTGACACAGGTTCTATGTGATCTTGTGGTGCAGTGGGTAGTGTCCCATCCTCTGAGCCAGAAGCTCTGGGTTCGAGTCCCACCCCAGGACTTGATGGTCAAGGAAGGTGTGTTCATAATGCGGCCAAACAGGTTGAGTGTCAACCTGCAAATCCTCCCAAACACACCAACAGCTAGTGGTAAGAGTGGGAGAGACTCCTGGTCAGCCTTATGATAGAAAGAAAATTGGAGCCTCCACCATCACTATTGATGGTTCCAGATTGCAACATGTATGGAAAAGGAGATCTAACACAGCAACTCAGACTCCCCGAGTGAACTGCAAGACACCCACCACCATAGAGTCATAGAGGTTTACAGCATGGAAACAGGCCCTTCAACCCAACTTGTCCATGCCACCCTTTTTTTTAACCCCTAAGCTAGTTCCAATTGTCTGCATTTGGCCCATATCCCTCTATATCCATCTTACCCATGTAACTGTCTGAACACCTTTTAAAAGACAAAATTGTACCCACCTCTACTACTACCTCTGGCAGCTTGTTCCAGACACTCACCACCCTCTGTGTGGAACAATTTCCTCTCTGGACCCTTTTGTATCTCTCTCCTCTCACTTTAAACCTATGCCCTCTAGTTTTAGTCTCCCCTACTTTTGGGAAAAGATGTTGACTATCTAGCTGATCTATGCCCCTCATTATTTTATAGACCCCTATAAGATCACCCCTCAGCCTCCTCCGCTCCAGGGAAAAAAGTCCCAGTCTATCCAGCCTCTCCTTATAACTCAAACCATCAAGTCCCAGTAGCATCCTAGTAAATCTTTTCTGCACTCCTTCTAGTTTAATAATATCCTTTAGGAGCCATAGGAGCTATAAAAATGCAAATTGTTGTATGTTCTTCCTGTGATGGTCCAAATGTTGTACAAACTCCAGTTGCAGCAATAGCAGGGATTGGCTTAGGTGTTTTAGCCATTGTCCACCTAACAATCACCATGGACATTAGATTGTGCTCGGAAGACAGAAACCCTTGGTTTGATGGTGGTATGTCAGCACATGGGAGTTTCCCCATTCTCTTTGTGAGTGTTGGCGTGTCTCCGTTCTGTGCTTTGCCCTGAATGCAATCATCGTAACCTTTTATTATTTGTCATTAAGTTGGCTGTACACTCTGCTTTGGTAAACACTTGTTGGAACAAGCACTCATATCCGAGCAATAAGAATTATCGCAGGCCTCCAGATGGTGCTTGGGTGTTGGGAGTTCCACCTCTCCTCAGAAGAAATGAGTTGATGTTGTTTGAAAGTCTACAAGACCATAATTACTTGTTTCCTTGGCCATTTCAATCCCACCCAAAGCATTCAAAACCCAGTGCCAGCATATCCCCATTGAACTGAATTGGTGCGAGAGTTGGCACCATTATGAGCTGTAATAGAAATAACAAGATATCACTAAACAACTCCACTCTTTCTGAAGTTTGTTATTAACACACAACTTGCTTTCATAAACCATTAATGGTTCAAGAAAGCAGCTCACCACCACCTTCTCAAGGGCGACTAGGGATGGGCAATGAATACTGGCCCAGCCAGCGATACCCGTGTCCCACAATGAATAGAAAAAATATATACAGTCATTCGAGCCTACTTCACCATTCCATTCAATCACATTGAATGATTCAATGCCGTCCTTACTTGGTCTGGCCTACCCTAGATTTGCTACCAAATAAACCTGTTGGACTTTAACCTGGTGTTGTGAGACTTCTTACCGTGTTTACCCTAGATCCACAGCAATATGCTTGACTATTAAATACCCTCAGGGATGGGCAATAAATGCTGGCCCAGCCAGCGATGCCCGTGTCCCAAGAATTAATAAAAAAAAGAGTCAAAGAGGTTTTCAAGGGGAAATTGAGGCAGAGAGACTTAGAGAAGGGAGGGGGAGTTGTTCCATGGATTTGGGCCCAGGTTGCTGAAGGCATTGCTGCCTTTGGAGGGATGGAGGGAATTATGAATGTGCAGGGCATCTGAGTAGCAGCGACCCTGGAAGGTCGTAGGAGGTTATGGAGAGAGGGAAATGGAGGGATTCGAAACAGAGATGAGAATTTTAAAATTGAGGTGCTGCAGGAACCAGAGTAGGCCAGCGAGTGCAGAGGGCCAGCGGGTGACTTGATCCAAGTCAGGGTAGGGGCAGAACTCTGGATGGACTCATATTGATGGAGGCTTCAATGTGAGGGGCCAGTAAGGGGGGGTGCTAAAGCCTAGACCAGAGGGAACAAAGAGAAGGATCAGGGTTTCAGCACTGGATCAGTTGAGGTAGGGGTGGAGGTGGGTGATGTTAGGGAGGTGGAAATAGGTACTCTTGCTGATGGAGAGGTGGGGGGGGGGGTCAGAAGCTCATTTCGGGGTCAAGTAACATGTGAGGTTAGTCCGTCCTCACTCCAGCAAAGACGCTAACACGGAGACAGGCAGCTCCCATGGGATTGTGATGCAGGAAGTCCTGAATGACACATTCTGGCACCTGAACAGTTTCAGTAACTCCCGGAATTGGCAGCTGTGACCACGGTCCGCAAACCTGTAACGCCCGCAAGAGCAGTTGGCTTCCTCACCCTTCATTTCTGGGTGAAAAATCGTGGCCAAGATGTGGGGGCTGCCAAAGCCTCCAGAACTACCCTGGAGTTTCCGGGAATTGAAGACTGATTCTCCAGGACATTGCAGAGCCAGCGATAGCTGGGAGGGCCAGCGTGAAAAGGGAAAATGATGGTTCCTTCAAACCCTTTCGTTAAAAATTTAGTTCCTATGGTATTGGAGATGGGGAGGGCCGGGGGGGGGGGGGGGGGCGGGGGGGGAGGGCAGGGAGGTGTTGGGGGGGGGGCGGTGGAGAATGGGCGGGAGGTCAGGTGATAAACTCCAGGAATGTGTCTAGCCAGAGTTGGCAACAATAGGGTGGACGTATTAAATGCCCTGAAATCTGAATGACAATACTGGAGCACACTTTAGCTGCACTCGGTTTGACCTGTGCCCAGACATGTGGGGGACGGAACCATTATCCGTCTTGCTCTGAGACAAACAGATTGAAGATAATGCTCCCAAGAGTTTCTCACGCGGGATCCACTAAGTTGGACTGTCCCTCTCATGTGGTAGAGGAAAGTTTCTCGATTCTGAGGCAACAGCTGATCTTCACAAACCGTCTAGTATTGCTAATTTCTAAAAAAATATTTTTGCGATTGAGAAGGCAACTGTTTAAATGCTTCTACTTTGTGCTGTGTCCTATGCAACACTTGATCATTTTAATATTCTGGACTCTCTCTTGCTCTGAAACCTACCATCCTTTCCAACCTGATTGAGAAGTGCTTGCTTGTTTACTATGAATGTGCCACTGTGTAACGCTCCACATAAGAGATGCATTCATTCAGTAACCCATCGCCAAGACATTGCATGTTTGAGAAAATCTCATTTAACAGATGTGCCATACATCTGTTGTCAAGGTACCCGTATCTTGCCAACATGTTAATTCAGCAAAGTCGCATGATACATTCCCCTCGTTTTATTTTTCACATTTCTTTCCTCTGCCCTTTCCTGAAGGCACTCACTCAGTGCCTGACTCGAGGGATCCCAGGAACTGACCCATCGGCTGGTATTCAGGCCAGGATATCAGATATCGGTCTGGATGGTTCATTTCAGCAGGCTATTTCACCAGACATCTGAATCATGTCCTCCCTTGACCTGACGTGCAACATCCCGAAACGGGCACTTCCCAACAGGGTTAGAGACGCCAGCCGGAATTTTCCAATCCCCCCCACCATGGGAAGCGTCACGGGTTCAGGGAGGACCATGCAAAGGGCCGTTGACCGGGAATTTCCGGTCTCGAGGTGAGCGCAGCTGGAAAATGCAGCCCCAGGTTTCCCCACGGTGGCACAGTGGTTGGCACTGCTTCCTCACAGCGCCAGGGACCCGGGTTCAATTCCAGCCTCGGGTCACGGTCTGTGTGGAGTTTGCACATTCTCCCCGTGTCTGCGTGGGTTTCCTCCGGGTGCTCCGGTTTCCTCCCACACTCCAAAGATGTGCGGGTTGGGTGGATTTGCCATCTAAATTGCCCCTTGGTATCAGAATAAATACGTGGGATTATGGGATAGGGCCTGGGTGGGATTGTGGTCGGGGCAGATTTGATGGGCCGAATGGTTTTTCTCTGCACTTTGGGGATTTTATGAACTGCAATCAACTGTCTACGTAAGATCAGTAAACTGAGGAATCTAATGGATCACCTCCCCAATCTGCAGAGCTCAGTTCCATGCTTGCCTAGGGTAAAGATATGTTAATGTGTTGTCAATTATATGGAAACAGTAAATGGGTATTCATTGTCTTTGAGCACATACTCTAAGGGGATGGCTGGACACTGGGCTGAGTGGTGGGGAGAATTGTGATACTGTATGAGTTAATAAACTTTCTCAATAATGAAAAACTGTGCATTTGGTTTCTCCTTCACCAACCGCCTTCGATCCTACTAACAAGATAAACCACACCAATATTGCTTCCTATCAGGTAACTCTTCCTGTGTTCTTTTTCCATTAAGTGTCAAGACAATGGCAAAGAGGTGATCTCAAGTCTGGTTGTTGAAACTTGGCCACAAAACCCCGGCTGCCAGGCCGGCACAGCGCTGGGTGAGTACGCAGTTTTGGGAAAAACAGGGAGCTCTCCCAACTGTCCTACCCAATATTCATTCCTCAATCAACATCCCTAAAACTGACTATCTGGCTGTGATCCCATTGCTGTTTATAAGAACATAAGAACGAGGAGCAGGAGCAGGCCATCTGGCCCCTCGAGCCTGCTCCGCCATTCAATAAGATCATGGCTGATCTTTTCGTGGACTCAGCTCCACTTAACCGCCCACTCACCATAACCCTTAATTCCTTTACTGTTCAAAAATTTATCTATCCTTACCTTAAAAACATTCAATGAGGTAGCCTCAACTGCTTCACTGGGCAGGGAATTCCACAGATTCACAACCCTTTGTGTGAAGAAGTTCCTCCTCAACTCAGTCCTAAATCTGCTCCCCCTTATTTTGAGGCCATGCCCCCTAGTTCTAGTTTCACCCGCCAATGGAAACAACTTCCCTGCTTCTATCTTATCTATTCCCTTCATAATCTTATATGTTTCTATAAGATCTCCCCTCATTCTTCTGAATTCCAATGAGTATAGCCCCAGTCTACTCAGTCTCTCCTCATAAGCCAACCCTCTCAACTCCGGAATCAACCTAGTGAATCTCCTCTGCACTCCCTCCAGTGCCAGTATAACCTTTCTCAAGTAAGGAAACCAAAACTGTACACAGTACTCCAGGTGTGGCCTCACCAGCACCTTATACAGCTGCAACATAACCGCGCTGTTTTTAAACTCCTCGCAATGAAGGACAAAATTCCATTTGCCTTCTTAATTACCTGCTGCACCTGCAAACCAACTCCTTGAGATTCCTGCACAAGGACACCCAGGTCCCCCTGCACAGCAGCATGCTGCAATTTTTTACCATTTAAATAATAGTCCATTTTGCTGTTACTCCTACCAAAATGCTGTTTATAGGAGTTTGCTGTGTGCAAATTTGGCTGCTGTGTTTTTTATGTTATAGAATCATAGAATCCCTACAGTGCAGAAGGAGGCCATTTGGCCCATCGAGTCTGCACCGACTCTCCAAAAGAGCATCTCACTTAGGGCCACCCTGCCCTATTGCCATAATCCTGCGCATTTAGCATGGCCAATCCACCTAACTGGCACATCTTTGGACTGTGGGAGGAAACCGGAGCACCCGGAGGAAACCCGTGCGGACACGGGGAGAACGTGCAAATTCCACACAGACAGTGACCCAAGCCGGGAATCGAACCCGGGTCTCTGGCACTCTGAGGCAGCAGTGCTAACCACTGTTTCGGTGAGACCATATCTGGAATAGTGTGTGCAGTTTTGGTCCCCATATTTAAGAAAAGATATACTTGCATTGGAGACGGTACAGCGAAGGTTCACTAAATTGGTTCCTGGGAAGAAGAGGTTGTCCTGAGATGAGAGACTGTGTAAATTGGGCTTATATTCTCTGGAGTTCAGAAGAAGTGACAATCTCATTGAAATATATCAATACTGAGAGGGTTTGACAGGGTGGATGCTGAGACCATAAGACCATAAGACATAGGAGCAGAATTAGGCCATTCGGCCCATCGAGTCTGCTCCGCCATTCAATCATGGCTGCTATGATTCTCATCCCCATTCTCCTGCCTTTTCCCCGTAACCCTTGATCCCCTTATTAATATAAGACCAGATGAGAGATTGTGTTCGCTGGTTGGGAGAATCTAAAACACGGGAGCGCAATCTCAGGATGAGGGGCCGATCATTTGGGACTGAGGGGGAGAAATAACTTCACACAAAGGGTGGTGAATCTTTGGAATCTTCTACCCCAGAGGGTGGTGGATGTTCCATTGATGAATATACATAAGACCGAGAGAGACAGGTTTTTGGTCTCTCGGGGAGTTAAGAGATGTAGAAAGTGGGTGGGAAAATGCAGTTGAAACCTAAGACCAGCCATGATTGTGTTGAATGGCGCAGCAGGCTTGATGGGCCGAATGGTCCACCCCTGCTCCTATTTCTCGTGTTCTTGCGTTCCTCATGTCTTCTTTGTCTTTTTTTGGCAATCACCTTAAATCGGGGTCCATTGACTCCTGACCCTTCAACAATGGCAACAGTTTCTCCCTATCCACACTGCCCAGGCACCTCACAATTATGAAAATGTCGATCAAATTGCCTCCCAACCTTCTGTTTCCTCAGGAAAACAATTCTTCAATTCATAGAAACATAGAAACTAGAAGCAGGAGGAGGCCATTCAGCCCAACAAGCCTGCTCCGCTATTCATTATGATCATGGCCGATCATCGAATTCAATATCCTGATCTCCGCTTCCCCCCATATCCCTTGATCCCTTTAGCTCCAAGAGCTATATCTAATTTCTTCTTGAAATCAGACAATGTTTTGGCCTCAACTGCGTTCTGTGGTAGTGAATTCCACACATTCACCACCCTCTTGGTGAAGAAATTTCTCCTCACCTCA